>NC_029780.3:17414223-17419665 GCF_000817695.3 Arachis duranensis | reverse complement strand
TATTACTTGGACGACCCAGTGCACTTGCTGGTTAGTTGTGCGGAGTTGCAAAAGTGTGATTGCAATTTCGTGCACCACACAGCAAAATTAATTAATTAACATATATGAATCAACATTAGATTAATAATTTTGCTGTTAATAATGTTTGATCATCATCAATTTAAATTAGAGTTTTCCAAAATCATCAGTTATTATATTTTTGTTTCATCTTCAATAATTTTTTTTGTCAATAAAATGTTTTGAGTTTAAGTTTCTTACATTTAATTAATTATTTATCTATAGCATATATTTTAGTAGAATATATTTCTACACAACCGGATTATATCGTATCTGGAGGCTGCCAAGTTATACTGCCTTGCTAGCTTCAACAACCATTGGTTTAAGCATAATGAGCCACATATTAGCGCCTTTATTGAGAGATGATATTTAAAAATGCACACCTTTTATATGTTGTTTGGGAGTGCACCATCACATTACAAAATGTGATTTTTCAACTAGCAAATCTTCCAATTGATAGTGAGATGGTGAGAAAGTGCCTAGTAGATTTTTAGCATCATATTCTGGGTAACAAAGTAGCATGGATTTGGTTTGAGGATCAGCTTTGGTGAGCTTCTTTTTACCAGGTGCATTGACAAGTATACTATTTCATACAAAGTGGTTCCAGAAGAGATTAAGGGTGCTCTTGGCTTCCAGATGCAGATGAGGATACCTTAAGGAGATATGCACGAACATACATTATGATGTTGTTATCTACTCTTCTCTTTTGTTACAAGTCTGAAGTATGTTGTCTCATTCGATGGTTGTCTTACTTAGCTAGGCTAGACGAGGTGGGGAGATACAGTTGGGGATCCATGACTCTTGCATGGTTGTATCGATACATATGTCATGTGGCCAACAGAAACGTCATGCAGTTGGATGGTTTATTACAACTACTACAACCATGGGTCTTTTGGCGGTTCCCGACTTCGAGGCCTTATAGTTTTGACACATTTGCTTGGTTATTGGCATCGAGGTATACATGTTTGTATTATATGTGTAATGACGGTTTAGTAGATTCAGTTTTATGTCATGATTGATACTACATATTGACTTGCAGGTGCGCGAGATTTCTACCATCTTCCAATAAGAAGGAGTCCAGAGTCATCCAATCAAGGCTCATGCTAGACAAGTTGCAATTCACTAATGTGAGTCTTAGTATTTTGTTAAGTTGTGTGTT
This sequence comes from Arachis duranensis, assembly GCF_000817695.3. Lineage (NCBI taxonomy): Eukaryota > Viridiplantae > Streptophyta > Magnoliopsida > Fabales > Fabaceae > Arachis > Arachis duranensis. The sequence continues at coordinate 17,418,449 of NC_029780.3, read as the reverse complement.
TTATCCATAGCTTGTAATATTTTATTATGTTTTGTTAAGTCTTGAAATGTATAATTGTATCTTTTTTTTAAGTTTCTATGGGTGCCATACAGTGCACCTAAGGTTGTAGACGTTAGTGACGACATTGATCTACTTTATTGTGCAGAGTGGCACCAGGTTAACAGGCTGATACCACAACTTGGTAAGGAGGGACAATATTGACCTCACAGGGCACTCGACATCAATTTCTAAATGTAAAAAATGAAAGATGCAGAAATCATTGGTTTTTTACTTATCTTCAGTAATGACATTTGTAGTAGGCTCAGAAGATATTGTCCATACTCCAATTTGATATCATCCTTGATATAAGCACATCAAAGAAAAACTTGCAATGGTGGCATCAGGAAGTGCAAAGATTTTGATCCTAGAGCAAGTTCTTAGAGACCCAAGCCAATTAGAATTCTGACTGAGGCGGCCACAAAGGGTACAGGAGAGGCACTTGCTACAGTGTAAGTGCCAGATGTCCTAGTCAAGCATTGCGTTAAACAACATCATTATGTTGGGACCTGGGTCATTAATCATGATTACTGATAGATTAATGATATCTTAGGAGAGTTAGATTGGGGGAGTAATGAGGAAGGTCATGGTGAACGACGTATCAGACGAGCACGAGCTACAAGTGGGGGAGGTGGTGTTGGAGACAGAAGCGTAAGTGGAGGCAAAATATAATTTGATCCTTTCACATATTTGGAATTCTATATGACTCCTTTTAAGTTCGCTCCTTTCAAACGCTCCATTTGACATTATTAACTCCTTTTTCAAATCCCTCAAAAGTACATATTGCCCTCTTAATGGCCCAATGAGGATACGAAATAACTTTAATGAACTTTAGATAGTGTCTTTCTATTGACTATTTTGTCAGCACAAATAGGTAGAAGCGAGATTGATGGAGAAAGGAGAATGTGAGATTGACGAAAGTGAGGTTTATTATGAAGACTAGGCTAATAAGGTATGAAGATAGAAGAGATGAAAATGATAAAGGAAAAAGAGAGCGAGATTTTTATTTATTTATTTTTATTAATTTTTATATATAAATATTTTTTATTATATACTTATATCTATATTATATATACTGAGACAAGTATAGATAGGTTTATGTTAACTCCGAACCCATTTATCTTATAAGAAAATCTGCCTTGGAATAGATAATTAACTAGATTTCATCAAATTATAATAATCTGTCAAATATCCATCTACTTGAATTATGTTATCATTTCTAAGATTTAAATAAAATGATTGTTATAGTATTTAAAAGATGATGGCTAACTTGCTAAAAAAATTAAAAATTAATATTTAATTTAAAAATATAAAAATAAATAATTTTTAAATATTTAAAATTTATTAAAAGTAATAAATTAGATAAAAATTAAACTTCAAATTCATAAATATTATAAAATTGCCTCTAGAGCGTTATGTATGTGCCGGTATCAGGATATCTTTTCCATCATAGTGACTAGTGGCTACATCACCACTCATGCACTTACGGAGTGCATGTTTTTCTATTTTCGTTTATGTTTTTGTTCATTCTCATCTATTTTATGATTTTTACTACTCTTCAATGAATTAAATCCACGAAATTATATTTCACGACGTGTGCGAGAAAGAGAAGCATTTACTCAACTAGTTCAAACCGAAATACTGGATTTGATTAATTCTGTTAATAACATCTTACTCTATGTGTAAACTACACAAGAATTTTGTTTTTTTTTTTTCTGGTCTTAGTGTTCTTTTGTTAATAACCGTGTATAGTAGTGGCAAAACGAGTCAAACCCACCAAGGCAAACTGCCAAAATCGCTAAAAGAGGTAGGCCGGGATGAAATTTTGATCCCGCCAATTTTTGAAAATTCGCCAATCCTGCACCGCCAAACTGGCAGACTTTGGCGAGGCGGGACGGGCTTGCCTGATGAGTTGAAATTTTTTTTAAGGATATTTTGAACTTTTGTTCACTTATATAAATATCATATTATAGGATTAGCGATTCTCTTTACACCACGTTCACACGGACAACACACGCAGAGGTAGAGCCTGAGCCTCCCTTCTCTTGCCTTCTTCAGTCTTCATGCCGGCAAGTCGGCGACCTCTCTCTCTCTCTCTCTCTCTCTCTCAGGTAGCAATGTAGCGTTACAGAGCCGCAGCAGCTTAAACCACCAGCGGCACACTTGGGGACCTTCCCTCTCTCCCTCTCATGTCTCTCTTTCTCTCCCTCTCAGATCGAAGCCTCCCAGAGTCCAAAATGCACTGGAATCACCATGGCAATAACGACTCGGCTCTTTGTCTCATAACCCACTAGCGTCCTTGCGTCTCTCTCCGTCGTGGCCTCGCCTCTCTTCTCCCTCACAAGTCACAGCCGCGAAGCCGAAGGCTCTCTCTTATTCTAGTAAGCACCAGCAGCAGCAATCCCCTCCGTCCAGGATGCCTAGCGGCCAACTTCCTCTTCCATCCAATTGTCTCTCTCCTCCATCGTAAATGTGCACCAACAACCTCCGTGTCTCTGCTCAGCCATCAATCACAGCCCAGCCGCGGCAGCACTTTCCCAGTTGGCCAACCCCCTCACTCAAGCAATTTTTTTCAAATTCATCCAGTTGAAGCTTTTTTTTATCTTTTATTGTTAAAATGTTACCAAACTAGTTCTGTTGTGGAATGTTTGATTCTATTATAGGTGCTAATTTATCCCTAATTTTTTGCTTATCCCTAATTCTTTTGATTCTATTCTAGTTCATTATTTTTTATTTTGTTTGTCCTTTGAATTTTTGTTCTGATTTTGACTACTATACTATGTTATATTTAATATAGATTATTTAAAAAAATAAAAAAAAGAGAAAAGGCGGGCTAGCCCACCAACCAGCCACTCCGCCCTTTGGCGGGATGGGATAGCAAATTCGGCTCATATCATTTTGGCTGATCGGATTAGGAATGGCAATACCACCCGAACGCGCGGGTACCCACCCCGCTCTTACCCGCTCGGGGCGGGTTCTTGGGAGGGACGGGGCGAGGTCGGGTTTAGGTAATATCCGCCTCTACCCGCCCCGCTATATCTATAATATATATAACTTTAATATATAATATGTATAATATATGTAAAATAATTAGTTAATGATTCATAATATTGTATCATATTAAGTGGGGCGGGTTCTATGCGGGTTGTTGTATGGCAGGACGGGATCGGACAGAGCAAAAACCCGTCCCTATCTGTCCTGTTGCCACCCCTAGATCAGATCGATCTGTCCTATTTTATGACAGGTTTTGGTGGGGTGAGGCAAACTGACCCACTTTACCATGCCTAAAACGTGTAAAACCACATAAAAAAAAAAGATTATGTGAAGTATAGATGGAACCAAATCGAATTTTCCTCCCACCATTTAGCAATAGTATAAGGGTATAAACAAAAATTAGACATAAAATTCAACATTTTCAATCGACCAACGTACACACATTCACATGTGGTTTACGAAAATATTCATATATCATCTACTACCTTTAACAACAGTGAAAGATACTTAATGCCAACCAACAACAAAATCATTTTGAATATGTAATTAGTTTTACGCGCATTCCATTCAAGGGAATGAAGAAACTAATTAAGCAAGTTAAAGCTTCCACGCACTATTTTGCTCCAGTTTGAAAACCTTAATGCCAACCCACAACGATATGTTTATTTACTGCTGTACCTCTGTGAAATCAATGCAAATTCCCTAAACAAAAAGAAACAAGAATACAAGACAAACTAGGAGTCAGAATAGGAAGATGTTTAAGGAACACAAAGGACAGAAGCATGTTTACTACATTTTGCTCTATCTTTATCATTTCCACATACAGCCCAACCCAAAGAAAGATAGTTCACTCCCTTTTTCTTGTTTTGTTTATTAAATTGAGTACAATTCTATTTCCACACAGTAATAAGAGTAGTATAATAAATAAATGTGGAAGCAATGCAAATTAAATTAGCCAGTAAGAGACGTCACTGAGGAATAGAAGCTCTCCCTTGCATTGAATCAAAACCCATCATGTCACATCATCATGATGAGCGCAAAAAAGAGACTACAATATAAATTAAATTTTAGTGGTTACAAAATTATGTACTATGATCACAATATTACCAATTTAACATATCTATCCGTCATAATAATAATAATCAGGAACGAAAATTATAGATTACCAGAAATTATGATGATCAAGTTCTCAATCT
>NC_029780.3:17400425-17414211 GCF_000817695.3 Arachis duranensis | reverse complement strand
AGTCAGCTAAAATTAAAAATAATAACTAATCACATCTATATATCATAATGCATCTCTCAACTACTTCTCTTTCAACATGTGTGAAGGAACAATATCTTGAAGAAGCCCATTGTCTTGAGAAAAAGAAGAGTTATCAATATTGTTGCTATTGTTGTAAGGGATGCCCAAAGAGAACAATGTATTCACTAGTAGTTGTTGGTGGTGGTGGCGATGCTGATGATAGTGTGACATGTAGTTTCCAGGCATGAGAGGACCCAAGTTGGGAGTGGAGACAGCCGGCGGTATCATCGGAGATCCAACGCCGGCAATGGCTGAACGAGGCATAACTGGGCTTGGATGTATGTGTTGGCCTTCATAGGTAGTTACCACAACGCTTGGATCAGTAAATGACCGCTCCACACGCTTCTTTACATTACATGAAGCACTGGTGCAACGATAATAGCTCCTTTACAACAACCAAACACTTAGTGTAACCAACATGTTAAGCACATATAATTCATAATAGAAGATGGTGAAAGTTGTATACAGTTGTAGTTGTATTTATGTAAAGTTGATATTTTTATATTTATTACGTGAATAGTTATTTAGAAAATGAACGTAATTATACGATAAAATATTTTTATTTATTATTAATATATTAAAATTAAATTCATATTCACATTTGATTATTACTAATATGAAATATTTTTATACAAACAGAAAAAATTTAGATGCAACTATTTTTATGTAAAATTGATAATAGAAAATTATCAAAGAATAATTTAGTCAAATATATTAAATAATGAGTATTAAGACACAAGTAAATTTTATAATTTTTAATCATTAATTAATTTTTATTAGCATTTTTAATGATGTAATATTATATTTAATAATATAAAATTACTTATTTTTTGCTAGTTAAATGTTAGTAAAATTTTAATAAATCTGCTTGCCTTCTAGCCTTTCTCATATCTTTATTAACATATATTATATAATTAGATATCCTTATAAAACTGATTTAGATCAAAATTAAATTGTATGAATATAACAAAGAGTACAAATTAAGATGGAACAGAATACCTAAAATACTATACAAAAATACAATTCCTATATATCCTCTTATCAAACAATGAGACGAATATTTATTATTAAAAATACCTTTTTTACTTGTATTTTTTATATTTAGAAATATAATTGTATAATAAATGAGTCCAAATAGCCAAAATTTACATTATTTAACGTTAATTGATTCTGGCATTCGTTGTTAATAATCGTATACTTAGCTAATTAATTAAGGAAGAAAAGTAGGGGTATATTGAAAAGGCTTTAATATAGGTACCTTGGAAAGGGGCTGTTTTTGACAGCCTTTTGACCGTACTTTCTCCATCTGTAACCGTCTTCCAGATGATCGACCTCGCTTTTCGTCATGAACGCGAATCTCGGTTCTCTCTGTCTCTTCTGCTTTGTCTTCTTTGCCTTCAACCTTTAAAGCCCAATCAAACGGGCCATCAAATCTCATCTTATAATAGAATCTTCCTAGCTAGCTAATATCACATATTCTAAAGCACCAAACAATAAATAAAATACTTGCATTAAAAACACGCACTTCAATTTTATAAGGAACCACCCACATACAGGAGTTTGTTTGTATATTTTAATTTGTTGCTTGCTCCCATTTCATCAACCATTCCCTTGTAAAAATTAACTACCACAAAATTAATTGCGAAACATTAAAAATAAAAAAAAAGCAAAATTAACCACTTTTTAAGTAATCTCCGAGAAACCAATGAAATTAAAGTAAAATGAAACCCACTCTTTCTTAGTCTCTTTCAGCTGCTCTTCTTCTTCTTCATCTTCTTCACTATCATCATCATCTTGTTCTACAATTTTATTGTGTTCATCGTTGACAGCTTCGCTCGACGCGGACGAAATCGAAGACGAATTTGGAGTTGCAGGTTGGTGCTTCTGGTTCAACACTTCAGAACACTCTTTAGCAGTATCGTCACAAGAAGCGTTAACCGTGGTAAAAGGAAGAACTGTAGCTTTTGATAACTGTGGTAAATCAAGCACAGCACCACTATTATTATAGTAGTCCTGCACTCCCAGCAACTCCATAAACGAGCTTTTCTCCACTTCACAGCTGAAATCAAACGCACTCGACAATAACAACGGATTATTATAATAACCGTTTGAGGATCCAAAAGCAACAGCATCCTCAGTCTTCTTCAAATCCATGTTATCCTTCTCCATATATATATATATAGTAGTTGATCTATCACTATCTCAAATCCAACACAAAACCAAACAACACTTCATTATTTCTCAGCACAAAAATATCTCAAAAATTCGCACACTCTGTGGAGCAAGGTAGGGTTGATCTGTTTATAGATGACAGAGAGAAAGAAAGAGAGAGAGTGGAAATAAAGTAGTGTGGAAGGAACTAAAATTAATGAAGGGGATTGAAGACTTGACCGGCAATTGTAGGTCGTCAACTGGTACGGACAAGGGTTGGGCCGGTGGCATAATATTCAATGCATGAGATGAGAGAGGGAGGGTCGACGCTTTCATACGTAGAGTTTGACCGCTCAATCGGTTTCCAGTGTGAACGGGGTTTCGAGATGTACTGCCAAGGTTTCCAGAATTTGGTTTCCAACGGCGTTTTATCTTTTCTTTTTTTTTTTCTCTGTTCTTTTATTTTGGAAATGACAAAATTGGAATACTAATAGTGTTCCATCGTGTGCATGTTATAAATAAAAGTTTTTTTATAAAAAAATATTAATTTTATGTATTTAATATTATTATAAAATTTAATCTTGAGAAACTCTTAATATAGAGAATTTTATATAGCTATTTAATTAAATTTATATATTTAAATATTTGTTAAATAGTGAGTTTAAAAATTAGTTAATTTTACTGAGGTATTAAAAAACAATTAGTTGTATGTATAAAATTCTTTTAATTTTTATTAACTTAGAAACTCTAAATTTGGCAATACATATTATTTGAGTTTAATTTTAATACATTGATAATGTAAAATAATTTATAAATGACAATGTTCTGAAAATTGGATTGGACTCATTGGTCTGATTTGATTAACCTAGAATCGGTTTTTTGATCGGTCTAATTAATTTCAAAATTATTTTACAAAAGACCGATAAAAAATGGTCTGAATTAGTAGTTAACTGGTGAACCAATAAAATAAGCCCGATTTTTTCACTCCCTGTTCACTACCCACCACTAAAAAACAACACCGTTTTAAACAAATATAAAAAAACACCCCAACTAAAGCAGAACACGCCAACACCCTTCCCTCTTTCTTTCTCTCTCAAATTGAAAATCCCCTTCTGAAGAACCCTAACCCTATTAGAGGAAATCACCAAAGCAACGTAGCCACCATCAACCCCCACCGCTATTGACGTCAGCGGTGACAACTCGAAGGTTTGCTCTTCTCGCCGTATCGCCAGAAGGTCGGTTCGGAGCTACTGTTGGCGTCTCTATCCTCGTCGTCGTCGCCTATGTCTTCGTTGTCATTGCATCGCCGTCCTCGTTGTCGTGGAGCCCAGACCATCGTGTCCATCGTTGTCGAGCCCATGTTCGAGCCATTACTCTGTCTCACCCTTATTGCGAATGTCTCTCCTCATCGTCACCTCTGTTCCACTGCTCGATCCTCGTCTCTGTCTCGCCGTTCCTCCGTCGCCGTCAACTTGGTTCTTCCCTTGCTAGCAGTTGAGTTTCGTTCCTTGCTCTGTTTGTTCACTTTTTTTGTTTTTGGTAATTTTTATGATTTTGAGTTTCTGTTTTTATATGATTGGAACTTGGAATAACCAACCGAATAATTTTTATAATTATGAGTAAACAAAGCTGATATTTTGTTAATTTTACTTATAAAAAACTGATTCTGAGTTGTTGTTCTTTCTGTTTTTTGTGTTCTGAGTGAGTTAGGATTATTGGTGATGTGATTTTGAATTTACACTACAAGAAAAATACCCAGTACTGTCGGATTTACCATCGGAGGTTAGCGGAGTTTATCGGTGGATTTAACAATAACTTCGTTGGATAAAAAAGTTACCGTCGGATTTAGTTTTCTAACGGTAAATTTGCCGGTAATAATTAGAGGGAAAAAAGAAAAATTAGCACTATCATTACCGTCGGATTTAAGGGCAAAAAAAATCCGACGGTAAAGTAATTAAATGAAATGCACCATTTTGACCACAGACTATGTGTTACCGGCCAATTTTTTCACAGTAAATTCACTGATAAAATTAACACTAAACTCAAATTTGAAAACCCTTATCTCCCATTCATTACAAGAATTATGCCAAGTACCGTCGGATTTAGCGCCGTGTATTACCGTCGGCTTTATTGACGGATTTATGGACGATTTTGAGATAGAATTAGTTTAGTCAAATCGTTATCGGCGGATTTTCGATTCCGACGGTAAATTCACTGGTAATATTTGGAAGAAAATTGAGGGAAATAGGCGCATACTTTAGTGGGTCTTTACCGTCCGATTTATCTGACGATAAGCCATTTTAGTGAAACGATGTGTTTTGGTGACCCACTATGAGTTACTATCGGATTTAATCGACAATAAAGAGCCTTAAAATTGAAGGTGCATACCCTCTCCCCCTTCATTTCGAAAATCCTTTCTTCTCTCTAACATCTTTTCTCCCTTTCTCTCTCTAGCCGTTCGCTCTCCTCGCCGCTCCAACCCGTCGCCGTCAGATCCAGTCTCTCACCGTCGCCTCTCTCTTTTTCACGAAAACCAGTCTATTCGTCCTCTCTCCTGATATCAGCCATAACTCTGTCTCTCTCTATTTTTATTCCTCTACCAACATCACTGCATTGCACCGCCACCATCGCCCTCTAGCACCGACATGACTCCCCCTTTGTCTTTGTTCTTATTCCCTTTTTCGCCCCCTTTCATAGTCCCTCTTTCTCTTTGTGATAATAAATAATAAATAATAAATTTAGTGAAATTTAGGCCAAGTTACTTTGAGGATGATTATAAGGTGACTTGAATTTTTATTTATTTATTTCTCTTTTATTCTGTTGACATAAATAGTACTATTAATAGTGGCTTTAGCCTTTAAGTTTACTAGTCCGCATATCATCATCATCATTTAGTTCATAGGAATTTAGTAACTGTATCAAAGTTTATTAAATAACTCTAATAATAATATGCATAATATATATGTACCCAGTGCTTAATGTTCATAGATGGAATTAAGTTTAGATTTCTGTAATGGTGAACATTACTTAATAGGTGCATATTTGGCAGCATCATGTCACTAATTATTAACTTTAATTGAGTTAAATAAATTATTGTGTTAGATATTATAATATTATATGTACAATATTATATATATAGTATGAATTCAAGTATGAAAACTAGTTAATATATTCTGTTAGAAATATTGTAAATTTAATTATGTTTTGATTGATGATACTGTGGATTGAGATTGGTTAGATTTGTGAGAACTATAAAGGTGCATATATATGTCAAATTTTAGGGGAGGTTATGTCAAAATTTTTTTTGAAATAATCTAAATGTTAAATGATTTGTTTAGTATATATGCTAATTAGTGTTAGTAATATATTCTCTTTGCAGACATGACGATAGGTAACAGAGGTAAATGGAGTGGGTCTCGTAGTTGTGGAAGAGGGAGGGCTTCCACCAAATCTCCAGGGATTATTCAGTCATCGCCCTCTACCCCGACTACTCCGTCGACCGCTGCGACGTCACAGGCGGGTCTAGCAGACCAACAGTTTATCATGGTCCCAAACCCAAACTACGTGCCTTCCTCTGCTACGTGGCCCCCAGCAGGATGCCCCTTCACCACTGTCCATCATCTGACTGAGGATTTGGCCCGATGGCATACATGTGTGAGTACATACAATTTTTTAATCTTACGTTTGTTAATCTTAAATTTATGTGTTTATATGTGTTTGTTAATGTTATATTTTTTTCTCTGATAGGTTTGCACTTAACAACAATGCTTGCACACATGAGATCGCTGAAGTCATTAAGTTAATGTACGACCACCCGTGGCTGAGGTACACGCAGATCCCGGCTGAGACCAGATAGCGATAGTTTCAGAAGTGGCCGATAACCCAATAATGCTGAATTAATTAGCTGTATTTGAACTGTATTTTATCCCAACTAACTAATGTTGTTGAATTACTTTGTGCAGTTTAAATTCATATGGGATGCAGAACATAATCTCATGATCAGAAAGATCTATGACCACTGGGAAGCTACACGGATTCAGTAGATGATGAGCGACGTTCGTTAGGGGCACGACCACCTAACGACTTGGATCCATCCAGCCATCAAGAAAGAACTGGAGGCCCATTTTAGAGATGATGAGGGGTTCAAGCGTCGCCGTCTGATAAACGTCCCTAACAGGACTTTTCCCAGGTCGTCGAAGTATATGGGTAGATCGGCGACCTTCATGAAGACGAAGAGCAGACTGGTAAGTAGTTTGGTAATATTTAATTTTTTAGTAGTTACTTGAATTAGTTGTTTAATTTGTTGATTTATTTTATTGGTTGTATAAATTGTAATCTAGGTCATTGGATCGTTAGATGACACTGGCGGAGACCTTCAAGTATACCCATACTTTCATTGTTGGCCGAGATCGCTGCTCTTAAGCGATTGATTAAGCTTTCTATTTGTCACTTCTCTATCGGGTTACTTTTTTATTTTTCTGCTAATGGAAAAATGTGCTTACTTTAAGCCACTTTAGTTATAAAAATTCTAAGTTTGAATAGAAAAAACTAGCTTAGGGAATTTTACTATTGTGGTGGGTCGATTCAACTTGAGGCAGAGCATTTTAATCAAGTGAATCAATGAATACTTTGTTTTCTTTTACTTAGTCGTGGTTTTAGACTCGAATGGTAGTTAATTTTGGGTATTAATAATGTCAAGGTTCATTGTTCCTAAGTGTTAAGTTTGGTGCTAATAATTTTCTTTTGTTAATATCTTCGAAAATTGGATGCTTAAAGAATCTGGAGTATCTTGACCTTTCATTCAATAAATTGAAGAAATTGAAGATCAGATGGTGCTTTTGCTATTTTTTATTTGGTTAGTCATTTGATATGCTGAAACTATTTTTGTATTTGTGTATGTTTTTAATTGTTCCTCTCCTTATAATAGAATTCTGTGTGGACTTGAAAATTTTCTGTATTTGTGATAGCTATATTTTTAGTTTTATATTAAGGTCCATATATTTGATCTTATTTGGATTTGTTACATCAGATTTGTGGTTTAGTAATCTGCCAATAGTAGATTCCATATTTGGCTGACTGTCTTTTCAATTGTATGATATGCAACATTTTCTTCTATGCTTGAATTTGTGTTAATATGCATTTAATTTGGTGAAATTTGACACTGTTTGACATGGAAGAACACCACATTGAAGGTGCCTCTGTGCATCCAAGGTATTGATTTAGTAGATTGTAACTATAAACTTAGTTATTTGTGTTTTTAAAATTTTATTTTCTATGCCTTTTGTTAATTATATAAATTAAATAAATTTGTTTTTGTTTTTTAATATTTCAAGTACAACAAGCTGCTCGGAATTTTTCACATCCCTTCATGGATATGCTGTAAACTGGAAAGAAATTATGGAGGTGGGTGTAACAATGATTGTAGTAGTCCTTCTATTGAAATGGATGTCTATGAAAATAGTCTATAGAAAAATGATCGAATAATTTCTATTGGTGAAGCCTGAAATTCCTTTCTATTATGCTTTTTTTTCTTAATTTGTGCATGCTCTCCCATTTTAGTCTATGAATGTTTAAATTATTCCTGTATGTTGAGCTGAATTACCCTCTTCTGTTAAATCTTTTGCAGGTGCTCATAATACCTCATCAAGCACATTAACTAGTACCTCATTTAGCAGTAAATGTTTCTCAGCCTAAAAGTCAAGTAAAAGGTGGAGACAATTTAATATAAATATTTAAAATTATATATTAAATTTTGAAATAAATTAAAAAAATTAAAATTGAAGTTTACCGTCAGATTTACCGTTGTTTGAATCTGCCGATAACTATTAATTTACTTACTGATAAATAATATATTACCGTTAGATTTACCAGGAAAAAAAATTCGACGATAACAAGCTCCAAAAATTGTCAATTAAAAGTTTATATTCACCGCTAATTCCGTCAGTAATTAGCAGCGGATGAAAAAATCGGCCGGTAATCGTTTACTGACGAGGTTTATACCGTCGGATTTATTTAGTCGCTAAATCTGACGGTGTTTAGTGACTTTATTGTAGTGTTAGTTTGAATGGTGAGTTTGGATTTTTTGCTTAGTTTTTCTGTTTTTTTATTCTCTAACTTTGGATGATGAGTTTTTAGTTTTTGGATTCTCAATTTTCGTCGTTGAATACTTAATTAGAAGTTTTTGTTGAATTTTTTTGTGATTTTAAATTCTTTGTTGCTAATGGTTTGAGTTTTTATGTAAATTTGTGTTTTTCATAAATGCTGATTACTCGATTATTAGAGGTCATTGTTGAAGTATTTTTATTTTCTAAATTTTTGTTGCTGATGTGGTAAGATTGTTGCTGATTATTTTATTAGAATTTAGAAGTTAATTAGAAAATTTATTTTGATTAGAATTTAGAAGTTAATTAAAAAATTTATATTTTGTGAATTTTTAATGATAAAATATAAATAAATTATTATGTGAAATTGTAAAATTTTGAAATTTATTAGTTTAAAAATTATTGAATTCAAATATTTAAAATTGTATATTAATTTTTTTAATAATTTCATTGTATATTTAATTAAATTGGTTTAACTACTGTTTGATTCCGGTTAGACCATTAAACTATTAAACTAGTTACTTGATCGGTTCAATAACTAGTTTGATTCTCGCAATCTTGCAGTCATATAATTATATCCATTTTTTTATGTAATTATTCATACTGTCAGTAAAAAAAGTAGCTATTTTTTCTAATTTAATGATACTTAATTAAATGAATGTGTAAAACTTATATGAAACTTTTGCAGTTCATATCAATTCTCTAACAATCAAGCTAGGTAACCAATCACTATTAGTTGGACTGTAAAAAAGCCATCCGAATTCATTATCCACATTTACTTTGACACTCTCTTTGCAATAAAAAATACGTTAAAATTGAACAAATAGAAATATCTTAAATTTAATAAAAAAATCCAAAGCTAAACAAAATAAAAAATCTAAAATTATTGAAAAAATATTCAAAATTAAACAAAAAGAAATATCTAAAATCTAACAAAAAAAATCCAAAATTATTTTAAAAACATTCAAAATCTAACAAAATGAGATATCCAAAATTAGTTGGAAATGAACATCCAAAACATAACAAAAGGAAATATTCAAAACATAAGGAAAAACATTCGAAAACTAAAAAAAAACATATAAACTATTTAAAAGAATCATTCAAAACCTAAAATGAATAAACATCCAAAACATAAGAAAACGTAACATTCAAAACCTATAAAAAAGATACATCCAAAATCTAGAAAAAGAAACATTGAAAATATTTAAAAAAAAATCCAATGCAAAACAAAATAAAAAAATTCCAAATTTATTGAAAAAATAACATCTAAAATTTAACAAAAACGAGATATCCAAAAGCATTTTAAAAACATCAAAACCTAACAAAACGAGACATCCAACATTATTTAACAACGAACATCCGAAACATAATAAAAGAAAATATTTTGAACATAAGAAAATCAAACATTTGAAAACTAAGAAAAAGAAACATCTAAAACTATTAAAAAGAATCCTTCAAAACATAAAACGAAGAAACATCTAAAACGTAAGAAAACACAACATCCAAAACCTATAAAAAAGACGCATCCGAAATGTAGAAAAAAACATCCAAAACGGTTAAAAATAATCATCCAAACCCACTATAAGAAAAACGCTGAGTACTGTCGGATTTACCATTAGAAACAATCGAACGGTATAAACATCGCCAGTAAATATTTACCGTCGGACTCCTTGGCTGATCACTTGCTCGGAAAACTAATTGGATACCGGTGAATTTTTCCGACGGTAATGCTGGCGCCAAAAACATGTCATTCTGCGCCATGTTACTGTCGGATTATTCCATTAGTAATTCCGAATGTGATATCATTTTTTAAATTTCGAAATAAATTTTCAATTTTTTTGTGACTGTCAATTTTAATTTTAAATTTAAATTTTTTTACATAATTAGTAGTCAATTCATAAATATATAATGAAGAATTTTTATTTAAAATAAATAAATAATATAATGTCCAAATTAAATAAAAGTCAACTACATCAAATAAATATATGAAATAATAGCACAAAAACCTAATATCTGTAGATCCAGGTAGTCGTCATCGTCGTTAGTCCCATGGCCCTGAGTCGGCAGCGCAGAAGGCAGTGACAATGTCCGTGTGCCACCAGTGTTAACACTGCCACCGGTAGCGGTGCTATCACCAGTAGGGTCGATGCCAGCGGTGCGCATCTAGGCCTGGTACACCTCTATCTAAGTTTCCATACGCTTCATCCGCTCCAGGGACTCTCTAAACTCCAACCTGAGCTCATTCGTAGACGTCACGTGGGTGACGATCTTCTGATACCTCACCCAATAATCGTTAAGCTCCTGAGCCTGCTGGTGAAAGCTGCGCTGGAGCTCAAACACCTGGAGCCTTAAATCCACGCCTTCCTCAGACTGGATGGCTCGACTGGTGGCAAAACCTGACGACGGCCTCAACGTCGAGGTGCAGAGGCTGGTGGCAAAAAAGGATCCCATCCCGTATACGCGGGTGTTGTACGGGACTGAGGCGGTCTCACGCCAAACTGCATCGGTGTCGACGACTGAGGCCGCATATCTATCAGCGACGTCCTGCCCACTTTGCCGATACTGCAGAGACTGCTGAGGCATAGCCTCTAGCCTCTCTATCTTGTGCAATTAACACAAGTTACTATGATTAGTAAGATATATATACAGTTAATCTCTAATAATTTCATAGTAGAAGATAATCAGATGTATGTGAAGGTTGTAGTAGGCTTAGAGAAGGGGGAGGTTGAATCTATGCCTTTCTTTTAAGTTATTGGAATAACCCTTTAAAGCAAACTTTCAATTCTGATTCTGTTCGAACTCAGCAGCAAAAATCTATGAGACAATTTATTTTTGTCTCATGAATATCAGAAACAAAACAGAGCAGAGAAGAGAGAAGCTAACACCATCATGTATCCTGGTTTAGTTGCCTTGTGCAATGCAACCTACATCCAGTCTCCACCATTACAGTGGTAGAATTTTTACTATAGTGAAAGTATTACATACACCAATTCCACAGGATTGACACAATCCTTTTACACTCAAGTTCTAACCTAACTTGACTTTGGCTATGCTAATACTCAACTCTTCACTCTTAGTGCTAACCCAACTAAGAAAGTGATACCTCACAGGTACAAGATACAAGACACAGACTTACCTAAAGAAATCTAAAATAACTCTAGGCTTTTCTCTCAAGTGTATAACTCAGCCTCTTTCTACTCATTGGCTTTTACTTGAGCTCTTTCAATATGCCTTTTCACTCAAGAAATTACAAAAAGATAAACATTGAAAAGTAAAATACAACCTATAAAACATGAAGGAGATAGACTCTTCAACAGCCTCTTTGCTATGTGATAAACCAGATTTGGATAGACTCTTCAACAGCCTCTTTGCTATGTGATAAACCAGATTTGCATGTCTCTGATTCAGTTCTTCATTTTTGGCGCAATACTTCTTTGAAAGAAAGCACTGTCCAAGTAGATGACTTCTTCAGAGAGCTTCTTCACAGAACAAAACGTCAATACACTGGGCTATCTCTCCTTGATCCTGAATGAAGAAAAATCTTCTTTTATCTCCTTGCATGTTGATGGGTTGCTTTTCCTAGGTCAACTTCTTGAGCTATGTGCTTCACCAACCCACTAATACACTTTTTCCCATTAATCATCAGAATAGAAACTTTGGTTCTGACATTCTCTTGTTGACCGAAAACTATAGGAAAATAGAAAACAGATATCCTTAATGGTAAACCCAGATCTTGGCCATTGAGAAGCAACTTGGTCCCCAAGACTCACTTGTGATTGTAGATGCACAGAAAAGAACAACACAAATCATCTTTCCCTTGTATCCTATTTCGGACTTGTAGAGTGTTGTGAAGAAGAGAGGAAAGCAGTATGCATGCAATAGGAAATGATTTACCTTTAACCTTTGCCTAAGCTTGATTTGGTTTGAATTTGCTGACATGACCTCAACCTTTCTTGCCTAACCTTCTCTTTCTTTCTTCTTCTGTGAACAACTTAAGGACTAAGCTTTTTCTCTTTCTTTTTCTAAGTTCTGATTGAGATAAGATAGGTGTACGTTCCTTTTGGTGAAGGCACATGGGAAGATTTTGAATAAGAGAACTAATCGGGCTTGGATCGGGTTTGATTCAAGTTCATCCCGTTGGTTCCTTGCCTAGTTTCCTTTTGGGATTGTTTAATGATTTTTAGCCCACCAGATTTGTTTCTTATTTTCCTTCCTCTTGGGCTACTGCAATGATGAGTTTTTGACTGTAACAATAGATAATCATCCTCATATAATCATAAAAAATCAACAATAATTATATACTTTGCCCAATAAAATAATATTTTTCATCATTAATTAATTCTGTTAATTTCTTAACTCAACAGTATGTTTACTCACATTATGGTCCAGAGACCGCTGATCAATAAATCTCGTTTTGTTCTCCTTCAGTGTGTGGGTGTACTTGAACGTCTCCGCCAATGTGGCCTCACAGTCGAAAGACTTTGACTACACAAGTTGCATTGAAATACAAAATCATTAAAATGCCTAGAAATGATATGCAAAATAGATAACTTAACGAAGTTATTAACAATATTGAAGGAACTACATACCAGCCTGGCCTTCGTCTTCATGAAGGTCGTCGAGCCGCTGGTGTATGTGGTCGACCTGGCCGATGTCTGTTAGCTTGGTTGTTGAAACGTGTAAAACCCGGTTAATTAACGGCTAATTAACCCATAAATGAGAATTTATTCTAGAAAGCCTAAAATGTGATTTTTATGGCTAAATGTGATAGAGGAGATTGAGACGAGAATTTTGGTACCAATTTTATAGAATTCGGACCAAGATTGGACCGAACGGGCCAAATCGGGCCAATTGGACCCAAAGTGGGCCCTTGGCCCAACATAACTTAACCAAAACCCTAGTTTTCAGCACTCTCTCTCCTCATTTGTTACACACACAAGCTGAAATTAGAGAGAAAGGGAGGAAGAACACTCTCTCAAGTTCTCTCCCTTGGTTGATCTTCAAACCACCATAACTTTTGATCTAGAGCTCCGATTGCCGCCCCGTTTGCGGCCACGCGTTCACCGCGGAGTGTTGCTGTTCGAAATTCCAGCCCTTATTTTCGAGTTTCATGGGTGAAATGTTGAGATTTTGGGTTCTTTGATGTTATAGGACCTAACTCTCTTGAAGGAGAAGGTTAATCTTGTCTCCTTGGACCTTGGGTGTGGTAAGATTCTCAACCCTAGTGTGATTTGTGATTTTATGATGTTTGGGTTTTGAGATGTTGTGTATGGGTATGACGATTGTGGCTTAGGTTGTGTATGTGTGGATATTGGAGCTTGATTGGTAATTTTGAAAAGCTTGGAAAGGGTTTGGTGGTGAAAAATCTGTTCTTGGAGGTGTTGAGGCCTTGAGAGCTTGTGGATAAGTGATTTGGAAGTGCTCCGGCGGAGCTTGGGAAAATCGGCTAAGGTATGGTTTCGGTTTCCCGTATC
>NC_029780.3:17399144-17399985 GCF_000817695.3 Arachis duranensis | reverse complement strand
CATGTTTTGATTGATTTTGAAAAGAGTTGGAAATGGCTTGTTTGCAAATGGCACTTTGTGGTTTTTATGAAAAATATGGTTTTTGGGCATACTTTGGTGGGACATAACTTGGATTACGGATCTCTGTTTTGTGCCAAATATATTTAGAAATGAAATTGGATCCGGGATGTCCATGCCGTTCGAAGAACGGGTGGAAAACGATTTAAAATGAGAAAGTTATGTCCGTTGGAAGATTGGGGTTCAAATTGGTGAATTCTGCAGCTTTTAACTTAGAAAATTTTAGCAGAATGACCCCCTGCGCGTGGGCGCACTTGGCGCGTGCGCGCCGTTCTTCCCGAAAATGCCATCCACGCGTGAGCGTGATGTGCGCGGGCGCGCCGATTGTGCTGCACCCAATGCCCAGCCATTTTCCAGAGAGTCATGCCAGAACTGTGCCAGTGTTGTGCCTGGGGCATGAGAATGCCCACGCGTACGCGTGGTTGACGCGTACGCGCCGATTGGCAAAGTTTTAATCCACGCGTTAGCGTGCATGACGCTTGCGCGTCGATGAAGTTTTTGAGGCCATCCACGCGTGCGCGTAGAGTGCGCGTACGCGCGGACCTGTTTTCATCTCAGTTGATTTTTGAGTTTTAAAAGCCAAATTTCATACTTCTGAGCCTCCGATCTCACCACTTATATCTTAAATCGTTATGATAAGCCTAGCTATGAGAGAAGGAGCTAGTGGATGTGGTAACTTGCAAGTGAAGCAAGGGAAAATGAATAATCAATGAGGATCATTGATGATTATGTGAGATGCGGAGGATGGTGGTGGAAGTGCTGGTTATGCCATTGGCCGAAGGGC
>NC_029780.3:17390238-17399077 GCF_000817695.3 Arachis duranensis | reverse complement strand
AGGTTGAGACTCGAAGCTCTTTTGACCCTATGTCATCAGGGTGGCCGGGCACTGTGAAAGCCCCGGATGAGCTCACCCCCATAAATATTCACCAGTGAAGGTGATGGATATGGATCATGATTATGATCAAGTTTATATTGAGTATAACTCGAGTTGGGGAGACACGACAGAGGGACAGTCCAATGGTTAACTGCCAGGACTTGTCGGGTTGGCTCTATAACCGACAGATGATATCATCAGCCACTATGGACAGGCATTCATCATATGCATACTATATGAATTGTTTGAGATTGCCTATTTGACTGCACATTACTTGCTAATTGTCTAAATGCCCTACTTGTTCCTAAATGTATATTTCTTGCTTGATATAACTGTGTTTGCTACACTATTCTCCTGCTGGTGGTTGGGAGGTCTGAAGGAATTGGAAAAGGAAGTATTAGTTAGACTGAAGTATCTTTAGTCAGATGCCCCTATATGGTTTAGCTTGTTTATAAGCTTTGATATTATCTGGAGGAAGTTCTAGGATTGCCTTTGGCTTTCCTTAGATACTTTTATCTCCATTAAATAATACAAACTGTGATGACTCCTTTTATGGGAGATTTTGGAGAATAGGTTTTATGTATTTGTGTCCCTTTGGGTTTCCTTTGGGGTTTTCCTTATTCTATCATATGTATATATTGCTATGCTCGGACCGGTTATCTTCGCAACCGGATCTTGAGTCTTGATATTCCTGTTTTTGACACTCCTTTGTATATATATAATCTCGCGTTGGTTATCCTTGTTCGTTACGTTATCGATCGGAGTGTTGCGCTTTAAGGTCGCGGTTTTTTTTGTTTACCCCTCTTTCTACAAAGGCTCCTAGTTATAATCAATCATTCATACTACTATACGTACTAAATTTTTATTTTTGAGGTCGTAATACCTTGCCATCTCTGAATTATGACTTAAGCATAAGACTCTGTATGGTAGGGTGTTACAAAACACGGATGCCGGAACCCTGCATCGGTCTCCTAATGAGTTAACAGACCCTTCTTTACCTCTGGTCAGAGCCAATCTGTTTGCTGGTCCCACCCATGACGAACATCATCCATCATATGTTGGAGCCACGAACCCTTCCTATGGTCAAATATCTTTCCAATGGCCAGGTCATGCTCAACATCGCAAATGAAGTGCATCTGCAATAAAGAAGCTTTAAATTTAGTTAAACAAGCTAGAGGACATAAACTAGCTAAAAAGGTTTAAAACAGAAAGATTGAAAGTAATTACCATCTATTTCTCAAACCAGTGCTTCCTAGTCTTAGCGTTGATCTTTATGTAGCTGGGCCAAGACTGGTCGTACATAAGCTTGATGACATTCGTCATCTCCTGAGTACACGCGTTTGGGTTTGGTAAAAACCTAACAACAACCCACAAACAAGAATCAACCCTAATCATTAATTCTAGAAAATATTAATCAGGAATCATAATAATTAAAACTAGAAAACAATAACCAACAATCTAAATCAACCTAAATCCACTAAACATGAATCATATTTCATGAACTTTTGGCAATAAAAGGAATCATAATCATGAAAACTAGAAACCAATAACCAGCAATCCACATCAACCTAAATCCACTAAACAGGAATCATATTTCAGGAACTTTTGGCAATAACAGGAATCATAATCATGAAAACTAGAAACCAATAACCAGCAATCCACATCAACCTAAATCCACTAAACACGAATCAGGTTTCAGGAACTTTTAGTAATAATAGGAATCATAATCATGAAAACTAGAAAATAATAACCAACAATCTACATCAACTTAAATCCACTAAACAGAAATCAGGTTTTAGGAACTTTTAGTAATAACAGTGTTCATACCCTGGGTTGAGCTACACGACTTGGGTTGACTGAAGACAAGAGCGACCAACCTCTTAAGGTTGGATCGCCACTGACCTCTCCTTAAAGAGCTTGGCTATGTCGTCATAGAGGCCCAAGTAGGCCCAAATGAAGGGTTCATTACTCCATTGCCACAGATAATTGCACTCAATTCACCGATACGTGTTTCAGAAACTTGGTAGCCGACCTGAAAATAAAGCACCAATTCACATCCGTTGAACACCCACAAGCCAACGGACAGGCAGAAGCTGCCAATAAAGTCATACTGGTTGGGTTAAAAAGAAGGCTATAGGACGCGAAGGGATCTTGGGCTGAAGAACTCCCACAAGTCCTATGGTCATATCGAACAACTCCACACTCCACCACAGGAGAATCAACCTTCCAACTTGCTTATGGAATAGAGGCAATGATCCCAGTGGAGATTGAAGAAGGATCCCCCAGAAAGATCCTCTACAAAGAAGCCAACTCCCAAATTCAAAGGGAGGAGCTCGACCTACTTTCAGAAGTCCGGGAAAGAGCTTGGATTAGAGAGGAAGCGTTAAAGCATCGAATGGCCTTAAGGTATAATCAGAAGGTAGTCCAGCGAATCTTCACCACCAACGATCTCATCTTAATCCGAAACGACATTGGAGCATGTCGATCAGGAGAAGGGAAGCTAGCAGCTAACTGGAGAGGACCTTACCAAGTCGTAGAAGTACTGGGAAAATATTACTACAAGGTATCCGACCTCGAGGGGCGAGAGCTACCAAGGTCATGGCATGCCTGTAACCTAAGAAGATACTATGGTTAGAAAATAATAAAAGATCTTAGATCAAGGTGCGCTCTTTTTCCTGAAAAGGTTATGAAGCGCCAGGCCAAGATCTACAAAATTGCCCGACCTAGAAGGGTAAGCACTCATACGTATACACTTTTGTTTATATTTCTATCTTTTATTATCATTTGAATAAACTTTTCAGATTCCCTAAAAAGTTTTCTACGAAGACGCATTAATCTAAGCTCATAAAACGCAAAAATTCATTGCCCGATTACGAAAGGGTCGGCAAGGTGAAAATCAAATTCATTGTCTGATTACGAAAAGAGCGGCAAGGTGAAAACCAAATTCATCGCCCGATTACAAAGAGGTCAGCAAGGTGAAAGCGATAGAAGCAAGTTAATGCAAGAAGTTATAAAAAGTAATCCATAGAAAGCGACCTAACGAGGTCTGACTAAAAATGGATTACTAAAAATAACTTACAAGGCTCGACAGAGAAGTCGGACCAACGAAAGGATCACTGAAAAGGGATGAAGACATCTCGCTAAGGCCAAAGAAAGGCTAAAAAGTCGAGACAAAAGTGCCTAGCTATAAAAGTACAAGTCTCACAAAAAAGACTACTTAAAAAGTAAAAGCATAAACAAGAGCTAAAAAGTCGTCGAAACAAACTATAAAGAAAAGGTTCCCTTTGGAACACTACCTAAAAAATTGTTGGAATATGAATAAAAAGCTCAGGTAAGGAGCTCGCACGGGTCGACGTCAAAGGAGCACAAGTACGACCTCAAGAAAAGAGAAAGCCAAAAAGGTAGAGAAACAACTTAAGGCTAAAAAAAGTGCTTAAAAGGGATGTAACTCCACTCAAAAGAAAGCACGACCTCAGAACAGGGCTACAGAAAAGTCATCCGAAACTAAAGAGGTTCTACCTAAGGAACACTAAAAAGTTGTCGGATGAATCACTAAAAAGCCCAGCCACCAAGCCACAAAGATTGCCCGACTTGATACAAGGTTGACCAGCGCCAAGTCAAAGCAGGGCATAACCCCCAAAAAGCAAGGGTAGAAAACTCACTCAAAGGAGGTCAGACTGGGAAATAATACGTAAACAAAAATTCAGAGGGTTACAAAAAAGTAAAACCCCAAACGTTTAGCAAAATGCAGTTATCATAATAAAACATTAAAGACTCAAAAGGCAGCCTCAGAGTTTTAAGTGTTTTGTTTTTGCAACATAAAGTTTCTAAGAAAAGCAACCAAGTGTCAAAGAAGTCAACCACAGAAAGATTTACAAAAAATAAGTTCAAAGTCCACAAGCCGGACTGTACGAATACACAAGCATAACAAAGAAGTCATCAAGAATCCGAAGTCACCTCGGCAGCCACATCCTTGGGAGAGGAAGGTCTGGTTGCAAGAGGGGTGGCATTGACAACCCCATCTGGGCCATTCAGTATCTCCACATCAGGATCGAACCCAGGGGGAGCCACCTCGGCTGAAGGAGTTGAAGAGGCTGAAGCTACAGAAGCTTTGGTTGGCGGCATAGAAGGAGGACCCTCATCTTCATCATCAGAGGTAGGCACAATCTTACTGTCCTCTACCACATTATCCAGACTAAATAGAGTCAGGTTGAGTTCAGGGGCAAGAACTCGAACTTGGGCCTTCAAGTTCTCATATGCATCAGTCACACTGTCCACCATGTGACCCTGGAGCTCGGCATAATCAGCCTGGGCAGACTGAAGCCTTTCCCTAGTCTCCAGCAGCTCACCATATGTACGGGTGTAGCTCTCCTAGTATTTTTTCGCCGTTTCCTCAGCCAGGTTTGTAGTTGCCTCAGCAGCAGTAGCTCAAGATTTTTCCTTCTCCATATCCAACTCCAACTTAGCAACCTTAGCATCCAACTCATCCTTCAAACCCTTAACCCTATCAAACTCAGCCTTGGCTTCCTCCATAAAAGCCCTAGTGGCATGGACAGGGGACTCCTTGATAACCCGGGAAAGGGCCGCCCCAACATTGGCAACTCGGATACTACTACTCACAACAAAATCAAGATGATAAAGAATTGACACATCATCCAAAGAAATCCTACCGTGGGGAGCAATCAGTTCGGTAGTGAAACCCACACCATCAAAATCCTTGTCATTCAGATCATAAGAACCAACAATTTTTTTACATTTTGGGGGAGGACTAACAGCAGTAGGAGAGGAGGCAGCACCAGAAGTCAGTTGAACAGGGTCAGAAAGAATCGTCCGGACTTGAGGAGTTGGAATGATCTTCCTCGGCCTAGAAGCATCAAAAGTCAGCTTCTTCGGAGGCACCTGAGAAGACCCTTCCCCTTAAGCCTTTGCCGATAAGCTTTGTGTAGCCGTCGCCTTCTTAGCCCTACGGAAGGCCTTCATGGAGTCCGTAGATTTCACCATTTCTAAAAAAGGAACCAGGAAAACAAAGTTACAAGTAAGTAAGGGATAAATCAGCAAATAACAGAAGAAAGCCATTAGAAAAAGAAGTCGGACACTACCCAGCTTAGTACGGAGGAGGGAAGGATCTCCTAGAAACCTCTTTGTGTCCAGATAAGGAGGCTCCCCCCAGTTCTCCTCTAAAACACCCATAAAGGCCTGTTCAACCTCATCCAGACTCTCGCAAGAATACTTAGTAGCTACTATATCTTTTTGCCAATACAAAGGGAAGATCGGCTCGTCATTCTCATCTAAAAAGAAAGGTCGGGCATTCTCAACAGCTCGGACCTTGAAGTAATAGTTCTTAAAATCTCGAAAAGACTCATCATACATAGAAAACACTTTTTCCCCTGGATAGCTCGGAACGAAACCCAAGAAGCCTTTTTCTTTGCTACTTCAGGCTTGGTCAACACAAACAGATAAAGGAAAAGAGATATAGTAGGTCGGACACCTAACTCCTGGCACAACAGCTGAAAAATCTTAATGAAGGCCCAAGAGTTCGGATGAAGTTGAGAAGGGGCCACGTTGCAAGTCCACAACAGGTCGGTCTCAAAAGCAGTAAAAGGGATGGTAATGTTCAACAGACTAAAGAAATAGTCATAAGCATAAAAGAAGGGGCGTTCTCCCTGAGTCAAAGAGGGGAAACTAACCCTATTCTCAGGGTCGGGTGACAGTAGCTCATAATTCTTTTCATCGTCCCTATTGCTACAAGTCCTATGGAATCTCCTAAGCCTCTCACAGTACTCTGGATCGGCCACGGTAACACACATCAGGACTATAGAGTCTAGCCAGTCGGCGATGCCGTCAGGGATCTTGGTAGACGTCTCAACAATATTTTTTTGGGAAGACATACGGCAAACTACACCTACAACAAAGGAAGATAACAAGGGTCACTACTAAACAACTCGGACAAAATAAAAAAAGGGAACAACCAAACAACACAGAGGCGGGGCAACAAAAAGGGCACCCCAGGGTCTACAAAAACAAGGAGTATTCAACAAAGCCCAGGGGCACCCTTTGGAGGGAACAACAGAACAACATTCCCTCATACATTCAGCAACAAAAGACAAAACTACTGATAGTAACAAGGCGCACATAGGAGCATCAGAGAAAATTGCAACGTCGATAAAAAATAAAGACGCAATCTTTTTGCGGAAAGAATCAAGCTTTTCAAGGCAAACTCAATAAAAATAAAAACTTTGCAAGTATACATAAAAGCAACTATCAAAGCATAAGAAGGAAAAACAAAATACCAACTTGCAGAGAAGAGGGAATAGGAGCGATAATTGCCCAAACAGAAGCAACAATGAACACATACCAACGAAGCAATTTTTGGAGCAGAAAAGGAAGGAGGCTTGAGGGCGTAAAATCAGAAGAGTTAGCAAGCAATGAGCAAAGAAGAGAAGGTGAAGAAGAAACTGAAAGCGAGAGTAAAGCCTCTTTTTTAATTTCAAAATGAAATACAAAGAGGGAAAAGAAAAACGGCAAAAAGAAATTAAATGAGCTTTTAAAGCCCTCGCGCATTCCCAAGAAAAGCACAACGCGCACTACAATTAAAGAAAGAAAGAAACGCTTCACATTCAAAGCAGAAGCAATCTCAATAGGAGCTATACAAGAGATCAACCAAAGGTGAATGCTCGAGCACGACTTCCTCAAAGGGGTCAAAGTCTAAAGAAACGACCTCAAGGGAAGGGTCGAACTCGAGCAGGGGCACTGTTCATACCTTGGGTCGAGCTACACGACCTGGGTTGACTGAAGACAAGAGCGACCAACCTCTTAAGGTTGGATCGCCACCGACCTCTCCTTAAAGAGCTCGGCCATGCCGTCATAGAGGCCTAAGTAGGCCCAAACGAAGAGACGCAACCCACTCCAAAGGCGGCTAGCCTAAAAAGATAAGGTGGTTTTCCTCAAAGATAAGATAAGATAACTAACTTATCTTAAAGTTCACTCCACGATACTATAAATACACTGGAGCACTCAGGTATAACTCATACTCTGATTCTACACAAAATCCTGCCTAAAGCATGTGCTAACTTAAGCATCGGAGTCTCTTGCAGGTACCACCACCCTCCGGTGACGAAGGATCAGCTGTACTGCCAGATTCAGCAAGTCGGGCACGACAGCTCCGGCCACAGCAGCAGATCTCATCCGAAATCGACCTTCAGTTTCAGGTAACCGTCGGAACAAACAGGAATCCTAATCATTAAAACTGGAAAACAATAACCAGTAATTCACATAAACCTAAATTCACTAAACAAAAATCATTTTTTCAGAACTTTCAGCATTAATCAGAATCATAATCATTAAAATTAGAAAATAATAACCAGCAATCCACATCAACCTAAATCCACCAAACAGGAATAAGGTTTTAGGAACTTTTAATATTAACAGGAATTATAATCATTAAAATTAGAAAACAATAACCAGCAAGCCATATCAACCTAAATCCACCTAGATAGCAGTTAGGTTTCAGGAACTTTCAACATTAACAGGAATCATAATCATTAAAAATAGAAAACAATAACTAGCAATTAACACCTAAATTAACTAAACTAGAAACAATTCAGGCACTTTCAGCGATAACCATAAATAGAAAATACATCAGCATTATACGCGATACTTATTCCATGCCGCCATCAGGCCAAACGCGCAACCATGTGGTGGAAGGTAGTGAAGGGCCATCAATTGCTACCTCACTTCTATGGTTAGACTCCGGGGCCGCGGCATGTGTCCCTGGAGGTGGCATCGCCATAGATGCGAGCTGCTGAGCGGTAAGAGGTGGCGTTGTCGTCGTGGACGAAGGCATGTAGTTGAGGTTAGGGACCATGATGAACAGTTGGTCCACTAAACCCGCAAACTGTGGCGTCAACGGTGTAGTCGGAGTAGAGGGAGAGGATCCAGATGTCCCGGGGGTACCGAAGAAAATCCTTCCTCTACCCCGACCACAACTACGACCATAACCAGCAGCACCTCTGCCTGTCAACATGTCTGCAAATATCGAATGATAAAAAATTTCAACAACAATTTCTGAGCAAAACAGTCATCAACGCAGCAGTTAACACAATTAGACAATTCTAAACACTTAAACAATTCAAAACCTAATGTATTGAATGTTAGCTAACCTAATCAACCTAAAAATCCACTAAGATTAGAAAACTAACCCTGAACTAACTTTGTAACTGATTCAAAATTAAAATTAAAAATTTAATCAAAGCTAAATTAAATTAAACTAAAATTAAACAATTAGCAAATAATTTCAGCAACAATTTCTCATCAAAACAGTCATCAACACAGGAAATAACAAAATTAGTGAATTCCAAATACTTCAACAATTCAAAAACTAATGTATTGAATCTAACCTAAATTAATCAACCTAAATCCACTAAGATTAGAAAACTAAATTGAACTAATTTTGAAACTGATTCAAACCCATATTATAGTGTTCAGCAGAATATCAGTCAATGAACCCTAAACAAATTCAAATTACAAACCTAAGAATCACAATAGCATGCTTAATTACTTATGAACTAAGAGAAATTCTAATAAAAAAAATTCTAATTTTACTCTAAATCAATCTAACAGCCAAAAGTAGTTTAACTAAACCAAATTGCTAACGAAAAATTAAAATCTAATTAAACCATAATGAATTTAAAGCAGAAAAGATTAAATTAGAAATTGACAAAATCCCAAAACCAATCTCAGAGTAAGAAGAATGGAGCAACGGTGGAGGTGGGGGTTGCGGCGGTGGAGGTGGCTCACCGGA
>NC_029780.3:17384413-17390144 GCF_000817695.3 Arachis duranensis | reverse complement strand
CGGATGTTTTTTGTGTGCCCAAAATGCAACGTTTCACTAAACAAGGTTACCGTTGGATTTACCCGCCGGTAAATCCGACGGTAGTTAGGCGCGCCATAATTTTTTTCCTCCAAATATTATCGTCGATGTTACCAACGGAATATCAATTCCAATGATAATATTTTATGTACGGTTACGAATTTATAGCCAAATCCGACAATAAATCTGATCGTACTCAACATTTTTTTTATAGTGACCTCAAGATAAGAGTAGGGAGCGACGCAAAACACGGTAACTTTTACGTTTTTGGCAAGGAGATGAAGAGGAATGGGAGTAGCACATGTATTTTGGAATTTTAAAATATTTTTTTAAAAAGTTGGTTGTTTTGTTAATAAATTGGTTATATATAAAGTTAGTTTTTTGTATTTTTCTATTTTCAATCTAATATTCGAACACGATGTCCTCGCAAAATACCAAATATAAAAAATTTATAATGGAAAAAAATTTATTTAAACAATGAACTTAATTATTAAGAAATCAATAATAACGAATATTTTTCTTATATTTACCTAAAATTTAAATTAATAATAACTAATTTTTATTTTTCTACTAAAAATACTGGTTACATATCCGATTTAGTGTGCAAACAATAAAGAATAGTCGTAGTCATAGAGTGTGTGCTATTTTTATAGGTTTACAAATGAGTTAATACTTAAAATAGTATTTGATGGGAGGTGAGGAAAAGGGTGATGATAATATGGTGAGAGTAGTGAAATTGGAAAAGTATAATTGAGAGTGGTGGGAGGTTCCAATATTGAGGAAGAAGAAGAAAAACACGAGAGGAATAGTAAAACGACGTCGTTTAGGCACAAACAACAAAATGACCTTGTTTAATCGTGCCAAGTCATTTTTCCGGTGATGGAAACGGACAAAAAAATTAATTTGAGTCATGTCTTAAAATTTTATAATATAATTTGAGTCAATTAAAAATTAAAAAGTTAAATTGAGTCGAAATCAAATTTTAGAAACTATTTTATATTACTTTAAAAATTATTATTAAAATTAAAAATATTTTTTATTATTAAATAATACTCTTTAAAAAATTTTATTATAACAAAATATTACTAAAATATAAAAAAATATAATTTTAATTTTAATAATATTTACATAATTATTAGAACAAACTTAGGATGATAGTAATAAAACTCACCTTGCAAATTATACAGTGTAGTCGGTTGCGCTCACCAATATTATAGTTGTTGTCACGCACTACGAAGAGTGTTAGGAGGTAACATTTTTATTAAATTTTAACCAATATTTAATTATTAAAATAAAATTAAATAATTTTACATTATTAAATATAATTTTACATTATTAAAAATATTATTGATAATTAATTAATAATTAAAAATTATAAAATCTACTTACTATTATATGTCTGTAATTACATCAACGTGTAAATGCAGTGCAATGACTATTTGGTGGATAATTATTTAACCGCAAAATATATAATGCATCAAAGCTATATCAGAATTGTAACCCAGCAAATTTAATTCAGTAAATACAAAAAATTTAAAATAAAAAATAAAGATTTACTAATTAATTATGAGCAATGCTAGGGGGCTAGCAATATTTATAATTGGTAGCCATCAACTAGTCATCAATAATGATTTGATCATGTAAAATTGGTGTGAGATTTCATTCAATGACTCACCTTTCTTTGCTAGTTACATACTGACCAAAATACAATAAAATTACTGACCCCTAAACTTTTTCATTAATTATAATTTAAATAGTATAATTTTTTTTTTATTTAAAAAATTTAAATTCGAATATCATTTTTAATTAAAAAAAAATCAAAATCATCCCAACTTAATTTAAAACCCTGACTATTTTGGACCATGCCAGACTTTGAATTGTTGTCTGCCAAACAAACACCCACGTAAGCTTTGTTTGGTGAAACGAGCATATCCAAAGGAGGCAGTCGGCAGCATTATAGTGTGCACACATAATACTCTTTCATCTCCATAGTATTTGTCGGTGGCTATGTATGTGTCTGCTTTTTGTTGTCTTCGCAAGCAAATAAAAACCTTATTACTAATAAGTTTCATTTCCAATAACTTTGATCGCTAATCACTAATTAGTTTCAAGTGATAATCAAATCATAAACATGTTAAAAGAGATACAGCCAACACCAATTATATAAGAAACAAGCATAATTACTCGGACATCATAAAATTAAAATTATAATTTTAAGTTATTTTATTAAAATTAATTTAAATTATAATAATTTGACTAATAAAAAAGTAATGAATTATGTATTATTTATTTTTTTAATTTAGTGTTAATTGTATTAATTCTAAAATAATTATTAATTAATTTTAATAATTTACTTTCTTCAATAAATCAGACATATATATTAAATGTGATCATAAATAATCTAATAATATCTAAATCTACCAACAAATTGTTATACCTGTAACAACATATCAAAATCAGCTAAAAATGAACAACAAATTATTAGAAAATTCTAATGCAGAAAGTTCTCCAATAAATCATAAATATTTTAAACTCACTAAATAACAACTCAACACTATCCTTTGATACCTACAAAATATATACCTAAAACAATACTATATCAATGTTAGTATATAAAATTATATGATTAATGTAATTATAAAATTGTTTATCGGGAGAATAAAATAATACTAATTTTTATGATAATTTTAATATTCTCAAGCTATAAATATACAATAAGAATGCATTATCCATTAGCACCTAGAATTTGTCAATTTTTTAAATTGATAGTGTAACACCCTACTGTAATACCCGGTCTAACCGAAATTAATTAAATAATGAGTTAAGTAGGAGCGAATATGGTTGGAATATTTGGCAATTGGAATTTGATGATTTAAATATGATTTTTGGATTCAGTGAATTTTTCCGAGTCGGAAGACATAGTTTTCTGCGTAAAAGCGCGCAGTGGAATCTTGACCAGCAGTACCGGCTGAGACCTGTTTGGTACTGCAGCTGAGAAAATTGATTATGAGTAAATAAGATTAAGAAATGAGGAATTATAATTAGGGGAGGTAGAAATATTTGAAGTGCGATTTAGAGCGCTAATCTTAAAGGCTTTGGTCCAAAATTGGGATTTAGAGCGCTAATCTTAAAGGTTTTGGTCCAAAATTGGGCCAACGGACAAAAATAAGTGAACTGGGCCTAAGTGGGCCCAAGACCCAACATATATAAACATTAGTTATGAACATTTCAGCTCATTTTACCCTAAAAAGAAGGGTTGGGGTGCTGAATTGAGAAGAGAGAAGAGAGAAAACCTAACTCTCTTTGATCTTCAAACCACCATAACTTGAGCTACGGAGCTCCGATTGACGAGCCGTTTGCGGCCACGCGTCGATCTTCTCATCCTCTACAATTTTATCTAAGTTTTGTGGTGAGTATTCCATTCATCTCTGCCCAGTTTTCGAAATTCCCCACTGTTATACGTTTTTGGAAAGTTAGTGTTGAAATCTTGTGATTTTGGGTGTTTAGGGATACTCCAACATGGATTCTAAGTGGATTCTATCCCTACTTCATATGGGCTGAGGTAAGAAGTGCTCAAACCCTTGTGATTTATCATCTTTATGAACCCTAGAGGCTAGATGCCCCTAGGATTAAGTTTGGATTGTGTAAATGGTTGATGCTAATATGCATAGTTGGTATGTAATGTGAATTGATGATTGGGTTGAGAATTGTGTGGCCTTGTATGCTTGGTGTATTGAAAATTTGATGTATGGGGTAATGAGTATTGATTTGTGGTTTATGCTTTTAAATTGTGAAATTGGGCCGGAGGCCGTAAATTTTGGGCCGGAGGCCGGAAAGAGGTAAGGAAGGTAAGTTGATGTGTGCATTGTATGATGACACAAGTGATTGGATGAATTTCAGATAATGAATATGCGAATGATTGGGTTGATTGTTGAATAATAAGATTTGATGAGTTGAAGTGTGGAATTTGGTAATTTTGGGTGAAATTATGTAGATGAAGTATGTTTGGTTTTGGGTTGAGAAATATTATGTGGTCATATATGTGATTATGATTATTGATGTCTTGATGGTATGATGATGTATGAGAGGTATATATATTGTGATATATGCTTGAGGAATGATTAAGGTTGATTTGTGGGTGAAACCACGTGATAGTGATTATGATATTGATTATGTATAATGATGGTTGATTGGAAATAGTATTTTTGGAAATTGGGATGAGGAAGGATGTATGACATGTTGATATGTTTGTAATTTAGCCATTTGTTTGAAATAGGTAAAAATGGTTATATGGCGGTTTTGTGCATCGTGGTAAAGTGTTAATGTATGAGTTGAGGAGGCTTGATGTTGATTTTGATATATTTTGATTGATTTCAAAAAGGGTTGAAACTAGCATGTTTTGGTTGATTTTAAAAAGGGTTGAAAATGGCTTGTTTTGAAAAGGACAACTTGTGGTTTTGTATGAAATCATAGTTTTTAGGCATACTTTGATGGGACATAACTTGGACTACGGATCTCTGTTTTGTGCCAAATCTGTTTAGAAATGAAATTGGATCCGAGATGTCCATGCCGTTCGAAGAACGGGTGAAAAACGATTTAAAATGAGAAAGTTATGTCCGTCGGAAGATTGGGGGTTGAATCTGTGAATTCTGCAGCTTTTAACTTAGAAAACTTTTAGCAGAATGACCCTCCACGCGTAGGCGCACTTGGCGCGTACGCATCGTTCTTCGAGAAGGCACCATCCACGCGTGCGCGTAGTGTGCGCGTGCGCGTCGATGCGCTGCACCCATTGCCCAGCCATTTTCCCGAGAGTTGTGCTAGAGTTGTGCCAGTCTTGTGCCTGGGGCGCAAGTGTACCCACGCGTACGCGTGGCTGACGCGTACGCGTCGTACGCGTGGCTGACGCTTACGCGTCGTCTGGCTGTGTTTCAAATCCGCGCATCCGCGTGTATGACGCATACGCGTCGATGAGCTTTGTGGGCATCCACACATGCGCGTGAAGTACGCGTACGCGTGGCCCTGCTTTCATGCCAAAGTTGATTTTTGAGTATTAAAAGCCAAATCTCATACTTCTAAGCCTCCGATCTCACCCCTTATGTATTAAATCATTACGATATGCTAAGTAATGAGAAAGGAACTAGGGGATGTGGTAACTTGCGAGTGAAGCAAGGGGAAAAGTTATGATCAATGATGATCAACGATGATTATATGAGATATGGAGGATGACGATGGGAGTACCGTGTATGCCATGAGCCGAAGGGCTATATTTATTGATAAATGGCTGGTTCTTGATTGGACCATGAGTCGGATGGCTGAGTTATTGCCGGGTCACGGCAAAGCCATTATTGATTATGGCTGAGAATAATTGCATATATGATTAATGAATGAATGTGTTAAATGGATAATAATGGAAGATGTTGAAATGTGATGTGTAACTCCGGGTAGTAGGCAGTGGCGTTGTCCACTTGCTCCGGGTGTGAGACGGAAAAGGATGTTTATGATAAATGAGTTTAATTATGGAGTTTTGAATGAATGTAACTCTGATACCTGGGTAGTAGTAAGGGTTGGGATCCGTCCCACTTGCTCTAGGTTAATGTTTGAGATTTGATAACAATGAAGATTGATAATATAAATTGAGATTGAATGAATATATGTTTGAGATACCTGGGCAGTAGCAAGAATTGTGGTTCGTCCCGCTTGCTCCGGGTTAATG
>NC_029780.3:17332673-17383166 GCF_000817695.3 Arachis duranensis | reverse complement strand
ATAATAATAATAATAGAGAAAAGGATACTTAACTAGGAGCCTTGAAATAAGGGTAAAACAAAATCGCAAAATAAAAAGTGCAACGCTCAGGAAAGGATTACTTGCGTGCTAAGAAACCTAATAGGAACATGATAAAGATAAGAAATAAAGGAAAGCCAAAAAAACAGCATAACTAGCCCCTGACTCAGCCTCCGAAGCTAAGGCTGGCTAGAGGATATATATATATATATATGAACATACATAGGTATCCCCAAAATACACCAAAATACCAAAATAAACTCCTATCTCTCCTTGAACCTCTAAGAGGAGCAGCATACATAAGTTACTTGGAGAATAAGCTAAATACATATATACATATATACAAATAGAAAACCAAAATACACCCAAGGACTACTTCGCTTCCCAGGATCCAGACGCCTAACGAGGAGCCTCTCGACCTGCATCTGAAAACAACAATACAATATGAAATGAGAACCGAAGGTTATCAGCATGGTAAAAGTGCCACGCGTATAATAAATAAGGTACTGAGAATGTCATAGGCAATCCTATAACTTCATTATTCAATTATCCAACTTAAATACTAAACAAAAACCATAAACAGGGGGTAGGTATTCTAAATCCACCTAACTTAGTCAATTCCAATTCACACCTATCATCAAACCATTTTTGCATTTCCTCCATCCCTCCATCATCCATAATGCAACAGGAACAAACAACCAAACAAGTTCAAGCACGAGTAATGAACAGATAATACAAGTAGCAGGTGATATATATCAATTAGGCATCCCAATTAAGGCATAGCAAACAAAGCACATATATGCGTATGATGAATGTCCATCCTACTGGCCGTGAGCTCACGTGTCGGTTATTTTGCCAGAACCCCACACATCTGGTAGCTAACCCAGACATTGGTCTCTAGGTTGCACATCTCCAGAAGGATCATAAACGAATGAGAGTCCCTTTCCACATCGAAGGAGTGTGCCTTTCCACCTTCTCCTAGAGGATATACGAAGGAGAGTGCCTTTTCACATCGAAGGAGTGTGTCTTTCCACCTTGCAACCAGAGAAGAATGTAGGGGAAATAATACGAAGGAGAGTGCATTTCCATCTTCCCCACATCTGCATCACGACAAGAGAGGGAACTTCCATCCTCAACTTGCCATATCGACCATTTCGACCACATACAGTCATTCCCAAATCTCATAATTTATCATCATCATTTCCTTACATTCGTTCTTTATAGCCATAACAACATGTATTTATTTAGCTTTCACATCATTCTCTTATAATTCATCACGTTTACCCTTTCCGAATTCCGACCAAACCATTTATCAAACTCTTCTCAACCTCTTTAATATCAAATAATCTTAAAATCAACCAAAATCTAACATTAAATCAATCACATCACACGAAGATTAAATTTTAACTTCTCGAACCCATGACTATCACTAAGACATCCTCGACACTCTATTTTCTTTTCTGTTTTTAATATAACAAATAAACTGGAATTCCACAAACTTTATGTTCAGGTGTTCACCTTGAAATAAGATTTCTAATAAACTAAAGATCATAATTTTCTGATTTCTCTAGCCTCAGTAATAAAGGAAAAACTGTGACTGCTCTGCAGTGCATAAAACCAGAAAAATAGCAGCAGCATGTGATATTCAAAATTCAATATAAAATCCAAGTTAAATCCAATGACTTTGAAAATTAATGTAGTTATACTTTACTCATCCAGGTTTCTTTCTCAATTGGTTCTGAGTTAATACCATTTTTAATGAAGAAGTTACATTACCTAGAAGTTAAGTAAAAATGAGTCAAAATCTGTTTTAGAAAGCAACAAGCTTAGTACCTTTCAATTTGAATAACTTTTATTACAAAACTCTAATTAAGCTAAATTTTGGTTTGGGAACTCCTAGCTCATTCAGGAACAAGTGTGTCTTAGTTACAACCTAATTTCTATTCAATTCTAAGAGTTACAAGCATTGAAAGTTGGTGCAAAACTTGCTGAAATCTGTTTCCTTTCAGCTTTGACCACCAATATTCAAAAATTCACAACTCCTAATCCTCAACTCTTAAAATTCTGAAATTTTAGAGCAATAAAGAAAGTTAATCAAATTTTATAACAAAATTAGTTTTGCTCCAAAACTCAACTCGTAGAAGTCGCAACAAGACAAACAAGTTGCTGTCCTGTTTGACCTTTTCTGCTGTTGGACAAATTTAACAACCTAACTTTAAAAATTTGCCATAAATTGTACATTTAACAAAAAAGTCTCAAATTTTCCAGTTTAGTTCTTTATATTCCTAAATTTAGCCCAAACCTGGTCTCATGCAATTCCAATCATTACATAATTAGTTACAGCATATGCAATACTACTACAACACAACTCTACATTCTTATTAACAAACACCAATCCTAATCCATCATAACTAAATATAAGAGCACACCATTAATAACTTCCACACCTCATAATTCCAATATATATCTACCAACAATCTATTCCAACAACATTACAAGGCTAATCATTAAATACAACAGACAATTCAACTTATCCTATGATTCTTCTAACCTAAGTTTTCACAACACCGTAAATATTAAACGTGCAAAACTTAAACCATACCTTAGCCGATCACTTAATTCACCCAAGGCAGCCTCTCAACACAAAATTACAGCTCCTCCAAGTTCAAGTAAAACAGTCACAAACTAAGCTTTGATCACCAACAAGCCTCCAAATATTCTCAATTAAATTCTAATGTATATATACCCTCGTAATCTACACCTAATACATATACATATTCCATTTTCAGTTTTCCCATAATAAATACAAGATTAAGATAGGGTTAGGGTATCCTTACCATATCCATATGCTCAATAGCTTGAACCCATAAGTCCCGGAAGCTAACTTGAACCTAAAACACAAGAATTGAACAATTTTTAACTTAATTGTTCATAAATTTCCAAAATTAGGGAAAGCTGGCTGAGAAGAAAATAATGAGTTACCTACCAAATTGTTCCATGGGTTTCGTAGAGCTCGTCGCGGTGAACGTGTAGTCACAAACGATTCGTCAATCGGAGCTCCAGATTAAAAGTTATTGAGAGGTGAAGTTTGAGTGAGGGTTAGGGAGCTCTCTTCCTCCCCCGACCTGTTTGGCATGTTTAATGCAGAATGGGGAAGAAGAGCTTCTATCCCCTTTTTAAGTATGGGTCCGGTTGGACCCACGGATCCAATTTGGACTCCGATTCAATCGGTTTGGTTTTTCCGGTCTAATTTTGGGCCAAATTTTTGAAATTGGTATCAAAATTCTCGTTTCGACGAGCTCTATCCTATTTTGATATTAATTTTATATTTTTAACTTTTCTAATTAAAATGCAATTTATTAACTAATTATTTACCGCTTTTAGCGGGGTTTACAGACAGTAATACATTTTAATAAATTAATAAATTTAATTAATAGATTTCGTTATTACCTTTTCATTATAAGATCTCAAAAACTTCTCTATATACCACATTCATCGTGCAGTTATCTTCCAAGTGTCCATGATCTTGCAACAGCACTCGCAGACCATCTTTACTCGTTACTCTTGCCTTTATTTTCCAAATTTTTTAATTACATAATCTACCATAGGTAATACTGTTGATAGAATTGTAGGCCATTAGATATAAAAAATAATAAACAAAAAAAGAACTATATTTGAGGTACGAATTTTTTAGATGATAAATAATTGTTACAGTTCACTATTATTACTCCTTAATGAAGATACTTGCTACAATTAGGTAAAAATTATGCCATTATTTGTTATTAACCTTTATGATTAATTCAATAGAGATACTTGCTTAGTATATATGTTATCTACATCAATTATGTGCCAATATTTTTAGGAAAGAACTAAAAGAAGAGATATATAAATATATATAATATTGTTGTTCTATAGAAAGTAGATATAGATTGTTACGTTCTTTTTTATTATATTATACAACTTAAAGTTATAGTATCATGTTATTATTAATTATAGATACTTATTATAATTATATCAAATTTAATTATGACTCTAAATAAATAAAATAGATAACAATCAATATTATTTTTTTTACATTCTTAAATATTGATTTTATATAACTATAATAAAGATATTTTCCTAAATTAGTATAATTATATATTATTACTTAAATGCTAATTATAGTACAATTATAATAAAGATATGTTTATAAAATAAACTTAGAAGAAAAAATAGTGCATTCATTTTAGCGAAAAAATGGATTCATGAGGAATCGACACCTCACTTCCATTAGTTGGTGGAAAACCCACTTTTAGTATATTAAGTAGATATATAAAGAATATTTTATTTTTAGTTTTAGGGAGAAAATGTTTGTTATAGTCGAATAGTATCTGTAAAAAAAGTTTGACAAAAATATTACCGTTGAATTTTAGAATTTGATACAAATATTTAAATTTTTATCATCGAATTTTTTCAATACAAACAAAATTTAAAATTTGACTAAATATGTTGATGTTAGGTTAGATTTTTTCTTACATTAAATTTAAGAGTTACCTAAAACGGTCTATTATCACGATTTTAAGCAGTGACCTAAAGAGATTTATAGTCATGATTATAAAGTATGACCTAAAGAGTATATCGTCATGATTTCGAAGCATGAGCTAACAATTCATATGATCACAATTTTAAAGAGTGACCGAAAAGATGTCTATGGTCACGGTTTTAATGCATAATCTAAAAGGATCTAAGGTTATAGTTATGAAGTGTGACCTAAAGGGTCTATCGTTACGATTTTAAAGCGTGACCTAAAGAATTTAGGCAAGAATTGAAGGTTATTTTGCAAAGTCTACTAAATATAAGATCAAGCAATTGAAGACTCGGTTGAAGACCATCAAGAAGCAAGGTTTGAATACCTCTGACTACATCTCTCAAATAAAAAAGATTGCAGATTCCTTTGTTGTCCTGAGAGAGCCTTTTTACCTCTCTGATCAACACATCAAAGTAATCTTGGAACGACTAAGTGAAGACTATCATATTTTATTAACTAAATTAATTCTAAATCTGAGTTTTTCAGCTTAGCTAATGTTAAAACTATGATGCTTAATGATATATATGAGAAATTTAGGAAACCTATTACCTTTATGATTTAAGCAAATATTGCTCATGATTCTTTTCCACAAATTCCTATCAATATAAGAGTTTGCTGTACGAGTATTTCTTCAAGAATTGCTTTAGAAAGCACTACAACCGTGACCAAAAACCATAACCATAGATAAAAAAATTATGACTATAGATCTTTGGCCACACTAGAATAGGTCATAGTTAAAAAACCGTGACCTAAAGTAAAAAACAATGACTATAAATCTATAGTCACACCTTTCACTAGTTATATATGATGATATTTTACCCAAAAATTTAAAATAACTTGGATAAAATTAGATACCAAAAGTTGGTTTTCTAGTTACACTCATTGTACAAACAAGTGAAAATATGCAAACCCTCTTTCCACAAATAATCTTGTGTGTGTTTTAGTAATGGTCAACAAAAATATAATGCACAAGTAACATCCAAAGCATTGTGAGACTCACTTGTAATATTGATTCAATACACTATCACATATAACAATAACTCTTCATACATTTCTCTGTTCCCTCTCTCGAGTTCATCATAGTTCTCATTAGTTTTCTTGAGGTTCAAGTTTCTCTGTTCCCTCTCTTCTAATAACAACATATTAACAAATAATATTCTAGACATATCCCCAACCCCAACAATGAATATACACCTCTAACCGTGTTTTTTATGTGCGTTCCTTATTGAATTATTGTGGTATATGTACATCATCCCCTATATTCTTCTGTGTCCATGTCCCACAAAAATGAGAACCATGTGTTTTATGTCCCGATTCAACTTGTCAATAAGTTTCATATCCAAATTTAAGTATGAAATTACTTGCTTACTGAACTGACACTATAAGATACAAAGAAAATTACAGCGGAAAATTACCGGCATTTTTTAGAACTATCGCGAATTGACAGAATAATGACAGTTCTGATAGTGTTTTCAAACTCTGTTAAAAATTGATGAGAATAGCGGCAATTTGGTGTTCCAACTGCCACAAATAGCATTTTGGTGAGCTTGGTAAAATATTTGCCCTAAACAATCTAGGGCCATTTTCTCATTTTTGCGCAAACCCAAAGGGAGCAAAGGCGCGAATCACCAACTCTGCGAATCCTTGTCACCATGTAGCTCTTCCATCAGTTTCAGCCGCTACGTCCTTCCTGTCACTGATCTGCTTGTTGATCGATTAATTTTATTCCAATTTCATCCTTATACCTTTTGTATTTTGGTTCAAATCCTATTCTGATTTAATT
Source organism: Arachis duranensis (assembly GCF_000817695.3). Lineage (NCBI taxonomy): Eukaryota > Viridiplantae > Streptophyta > Magnoliopsida > Fabales > Fabaceae > Arachis > Arachis duranensis. The sequence goes on along the minus strand of NC_029780.3, from coordinate 17,376,798 downwards.
TTGGTCCAATTTCTAAACCTAATGAGTCTTGATATTTGGATCAGTAGTGTTTATTGCTTGGGGTTATCATTGAATGAAACTAATAAAAATAATACTTTTGTGAATTACTCAAAAATAGTTCATGCTTAATCTAGAAGAAACGATCATCATCCATAACTGGTTCAGAAATATTGGAGAACTTGAGTCACAAGATATTGATAAGGGTTTTGATGAGTTTATTGATCAACTTTATGGACATTTTTAATTCATATACATATAGAAAGAGAATAATTTTAACAAACTTTTAGTATCCGATATTCTATATGTTATTAGCTAATTATATATAATTTGAGATAATTATTATAAAATAAAATGCATTTCTTATGGAAAAACATACATTATTTTCAAAGACCTTAAGACAAATAGACAATAGATTATCAAATAATTGTGTTCTTGCAACATACTTGAGCTGAGTTATAAATGCACAAATAAATTTTTTTCCTTAATTGCATTTATTTTTGTTATTTTGAATTGCATGATATAAGTAGCTGAATTTCAAATTATTTTGCATTCATAGATTGTTTGTTTCTTTGATTATTTCATAAAATAAATTGCATATGAATATAATCATACTTGGTAAGCAAAGTTTCGTGTTTTATCAATGACATTGTTTCAGATTTATTGTTATTTTGTATTGCTATGCACTTGAGAGATTGTCACTGAAACTGGTCAAAAGAATTCTGATCAGGTTAATGATAATATGTTTCCATAACGAATTATATGATATACTAATCAAGTAAATGGTCTATGTTTCCATATTTTGATTTTTTTGTGTGTGTATATATATACCATTGCTTGATTGGTTAGAGTGATCTGCTAGAGTAGTAATTAGAGAACACTAGTCTACTTAGATGATTAGATTTTGGGTTGCTGAGTTTGGTCACTCTGATCTCTTTTATCTTTTATGTAAAATTGGTGTTTGGATGCACAAGATGTTTGGAACTTCCTAGTTATGAGTGGTTTATTTCTGTGTACAAAGTGGTGTACGTTATTTATTCATTGTATTTGGTTAATCACCAACTTGGTGATTTGCTTGTGTAGCTTGGTATGTGGGTTTGAAAGAGTTTGGACTTGAAATTAGATCTTTTTTGTGGTTAAGGGGGAGCTGTTTTACTTATTTGGAACTTGGTCGGCATTATAGTAGTTAACAAGTTGATTTACTAAAAAGATCTTCTTGTGTAATACTTATCTTTTCGTGTTGTGAATCATAAAAGTTTTAATAACATTTTTGAAACATAGCGGAACATGTACCTTGCTTTATGATCACTCCAAGAACTTATCAGAATAGCAACCGATTTTAGCGACTGAAAAAATTGGTTGCTAATAGCGACTGATTTAGCAACCGATATAGAATTTCGAGGACCAGGAAAAAATTGGTCGCTAAATCGGTCATTAAATTATATTCAGTGACCGATTTTAGCGACCCACAAAACCAGTCATTAATAGCAACCGAATTAGCGACCGATAAGTTTATTATACAATCAGAATAAAGTTGGTCGCTAAATCGGTTGCTTTTTTTAATTTAGTGACCGAATTAGCAATCAAAACAAGAGAAGAATGACTTTGGGATTTTTTGTCACAAAATCGATCGCTATTTTTTAATTTAGCGACTGATTTTTGATGAGCGGATAATTTATACGCTTTTTGGCATTGTTTTTACATAGTTTTTAGTAGGATTTAGTTAGTTTTTAGTATATTTTTATTAGTTTTTAAGCAAAATTCACATTTCTGAACTTTACTATAAGTTTGTGTGTTTTTCTGTGATTTTAGGTATTTTCTGGCTGAAATTGAGGGACCTGAGCATAAATCTGATTCAGAGGTTGACAAAGGACTGCTAATGCTGTTGGATTCTGACCTCCCTGCACTCAAAATGAAATTTTTGGAGCTACAGAAGTCCAAATGGCGTGCTCTCAGATGCGTTGGAAAGTAGACATTCAGTGCTTTCCAGCAATATATAATAGTTCATACTTTTCTCGAGTTTAGACGATGCAAACTGGCATTCAACGCCAGCTTTCTGCCTTATTCTGGCGTTAAACGCTAGAAACAAGTTGCAAAGCAGAGTCAAACACCAAAAACAAGTTACAAACTGGCGTTTAACTCCAAGGAAGACCTCTACACGTGAAAGCTTCAATTCTCAGCCCAAGCACACACCAAGTGGGCCTGAAAGTGGATTTCTGCATCATTTACTTATTTTTGTAAACCCTAGTAACTAGTTTAGTATAAATAGAACTTTTTACTATTGTATTAGACATCTTTTGATCATCTTTTGATCTCTGGATCACATTTTGGGGGCTAGCCATTCGGCCATGCCTGGACCACCATCACTTATGTATTTTCAACGGTGGAGTTTCTACACACCATAGATTAAGGTGTGGAGCTCTGCTGTTCCTCGAGTATTCATGCAAAGTACTATTGTTCTTCTATTCAATTCAAGCTTATCCTTATTCTAAGATGTTCACTCGCACTTCAACTGGATGAATGTGATGACCCATGACACTCATCACCATTCTCACTTATGAACGCATGCCTAACAAATACTTTCGTTCTACCTGCGAAAGCCAAAGTCTGTATCTCTTGGATTTCTGGTCCACGACTCATGGTTGCCTCTCCTGACAACAGAGCCTTCCATTTTGTGAGATCAGAGTCTTCGTGGTATAAGCTAGAATCAATTGGCAGCATTCTTGAGATCCGAAAAGTCTAAACCTTGTCTATGATATTCCGAGTAGGATCTGGGATGAAATGACTATGACGAGCTTCAAACTCGCGACTGTAGGGCATAGTGACAGACGCAAAAGAATAGTAAATCCTATTCCTATACGATCGAGAACCAACAGCTGATTAGCCATGCGGGAAACTGTAGAGGACCATTTTCACTGAGAGGACGGGAAGTAGCCATTGACAATGGTGACACCTAACATACAGCTTGCCAAAGAAAGGAGTATGAAAGATTGGATGAAGGCAGTAGGAAAGCAGAGATTCAAAAGGGATAAAGCATCTCCATACACTTATCTGAAATTCCCACCAATGATTTACATAAGTATCTCTATCTTTATTTTATGTTTTATTTATCTTTTAATTATCTAAACTCCATAACAATTTAAATCCGCCTGACTGAGATTTACAAGATGACCATAACTTGCGTCAAGCCGACAATCTCCGTGGGATCGACCTTTACTCACGTAAGGTTTATTACTTGGACGACCCAGTGCACTTGCTGGTTAGTTATGCGAAGTGGTGAAAAAGAGTTGAGATTACAATTGTGCGTACCAAGTTGTTGGCGCCATTGAGATCACAATTTCGTGCACCAAGTTTTTGGCGCCATTGCCGGGGATTGTTCGAGTTTGGACAACTGACAGTTCATCTTGTTGCTCAGATTAGGTAATTTTCTTCTTGTTTCAACCTTTATTTTATTTTCAAAAAGTTTTCAAAATTTTTTCAAAAAATTTTTTTTTCTTTGTTTTCGTTTTTCCAAAATATTATTTTTGAAAAAAAATACAAAAAAATTATAAAATCATAAAACCAAAAAAATATTTTGTGTTTCTTGTTTGAGTCTAGTGTCAATTTTTAAGTTTGGTGTCAATTGCATCTTTTTAAATTTTCTCAAAAATTTTTGAAAAATTCATGCATGCATTCTTCATGATCTTCAAGTTGTTCTTGATGATTTTCTTTGATTGATCTTTGCACTTTCATGTTTTGAGTCTTTTCTTGTTTTTCATATGCATTCTTGAATTCTTAGTGTCCAAACATGAAAAATTTCTAAGTTTGGTGTCTTGCATGTTTTCTTTTCTTGAAAATTTTTCAAAAATAAGTTCTTGATGTTCATCATAATTTTCAAAGTGTTCTTGGTGTTCATCTTGACATTCATAGTGTTCTTTCATGCATCAGTGGTTTTGATCCAAAATTTTCATGTTTTGGGTCATATTTGTGTTTTTCTCTCACCTTATTAAAAATTCAAAAATAAAAAATATATTTTCCTTATTTCTCTCAAAAATTTCGAAATCTTTGGGTTGACTTAGTCAAAAATTTTTAAAATAAGTTATTTCTTGTTAGTCAAGTCAAGATTTCATTTTTAAAAATCTTATCTGTTCAAATCTTTTTCAAAAAAAATCAAATCTTTTTCATTTTTTTAATATTTTCAAAAATTTTAAAAATTGATTTTTAAAATCTTTTTCTTATCTTTATTTCATAATTTTCGAAAACTTTACTAACAATTAATGTGATTGATTCAAAAATTTGAAGTTTGTTACTTTCTTGTTAAGAAAGGTTCAATCTTTAAATTCTAGAATCATATCTTTTAGTTTCTTATTAGTCAAGTAATCAATTTTAATTTTAAAAATCAAATCTTTTTAAATTTATTTTTCAAATCTTTTTCAATCAAATCTTTTTCAATCATATCTTTTTCAAAAATTTGATTTCAAAAATCTTTTCTAACTTCCTATCTTTTCAAAATTGATTTTCAAATCTTTTCCAACTAACTAATTAACTTTTTTGTTTGTTTTACTATTTCTTATCTTTTTCAAAATCACCTAACTACTTTTTTCTCTCTTATTTTTGAAAATTCCTCACCCTTTTTCAAAATTCTTCTTAATTAACTAATTATTTTAAATTTTAATTTTAATTTTATTTCTTCTCTTATTATTCGAATTCTAACTAATAATTAAAATAAAAACAAAAATATTTTTCTTTTCTTTTCTTCTAATTTTCGAATTTCCCTCTCTCTCTTTTTATTTATTTTATTTATTTCCTAACATTTCTCTACTCAAAATTCGAACCCCCCTTCTCTGTGTTCGAATTTTTTTCTCTTCTCCTTCTTCTATTCTTTTCTTCTTCTACTTATATAAAAAAATCTCTATACTGTGACATAGAGGATTCCTCTTCTTTTCTGTTCTCTTCTTTTTCACATGAGCAGGAGCAAGGATAAGAACATTCTTGTTAAAGCAAATCCGGAACCTGAAAGGACTTTGAAGAGAAAGCTAAGAGAAGCTAAAACACAACACTCTGAAGAGGACTTTACTGAAATTTTTGAAAAAGAAGTAGAGATGGCCGAAACCATTAACAATGGTGGAGGTGCAAGGAAGATGCTTGCTGACTTTATTGCACCAAATTCCAACTTTCATGGAAGAAGCATCTCAATCCCTGCCATTGGAGCAAACAGTTTTGAGCTAAAACCTCAATTAGTTTCTCTGATGCAACAGAATTGCAAGTTTCATGGACTTCCATTAGAAGATCCTTTTCAGTTCTTAACTGAATTCTTGTAGATCTATGATACTGTTAAGACCAATGGAGTTGATCCCGAGGTCTACAGGCTTATGCTTTTCCCTTTTGCTGTAAGAGATAGAGCTAGAACATGGTTGGACTCTCAACCTAAAGATAGCCTGAACTCTTGGGATAAGCTGGTCACGGTTTTCTTAGCCAAGTTCTTTCCTCCTCAAAAGCTGAGCAAGCTTAGAGTGGATGTTCAAACTTTCCTCCTCAAAAGCTGAGAAAGAAGGTGAATCCCTCTATGAAGCTTGGAAAAGATACAAGCAACTGACCAAAAGTGTCCTTCTGACATACTTTCAGAATGGACCATCCTGGATATATTCTATGATGGTCTGTCTGAATTGTCTAAGATGTCATTAGACCATTCTGCAGGTAGATCTATTCACCTGAAGAAAACGCCTGCAGAAGCTCAGGAACTCATTGATATGGTTGCAAATAACCAGTTCATGTACACTTCTAAAAGGAATTCTGTGAGTAATGGGATGCCTCAGAGGAAAGAAGTTCTTGAAATTGATGCTCTGAATGCCATATTGGCTCAGAATAAAATATTGACTCAACAAGTCAATTTGATTTCTCAGAGTCTGAATGGATTGCAAAATGCATCCAACAGTACTAAAGAAGCATCTTCTGAAGAAGAAGCTTATGATCCTGAGAACCCTGCAATGGCAGAGGTGAATTACATGGGTAAAGCCTATGGAAACACCTATAATCCCTCATGGAGAAATCATCCAAATTTCTCATGGAAGGATCAACAAAAGCCCCAACAAAGCTTTAATAATGGTGGAAGAAACAGGTTTAGCAATAACAAGCCTTTTCCATCATCCTCTCAGCAACAGACAGAGAATTCTGAGCAGAGCCTCTCTAGTTTAGCAAACATAGTCTCTGATCTATCTAAAGCCACTCTCAGTTTCATGAATGAAACAAGGTCCTCCATTAGAAATTTGGAGGCATAAGTGGGCCAGCTGAGTAAAAGAGTCACTGAAACTTCTCCTAGTACTCTCCTAAGCAATACAGAAGAGAACCCAAAAAGAGAGTGCAAGGCTATAACCTTACTTGGTGTGGCCAAATGCACAGAGGAGGAGGAGGACATGAATCCTAGTGAGGAAGACCTCATGGGACGTCCTCTGGACAAAAAAGAGTTCTCATTTGAGGAACCTAAGGAATCTGAGGCTCATCTAGAGACCATAGAGATTCCATTGAACTTACTTCTGCCATTCATGAGCTCTGATGACTATTCTTCCTCTGAAGAGGATGAAGATATTACTGAAGAGCAAGTTGCTAAGTACCTTGGAGCAATCATGAAGCTGAATGCCAAGTTATTTGGTAATGAGACTTGGGTGGATGAATCCCCCTTGCTCACCAATGAACTGAATGACTTGGTTAGGGAGACATTACCTCAAAAGAAACAGGATCTTGGTAAATTCTTAATTCCCTGTACCATAGGCACCATGACCTTTGAAAAGGATCTGTGTGACCTGGGGTCAAGCATAAACTTAATGCCACTCTCTGTAATGGAGAAGTTGAGAATCTTTGAGGTACAGGCTGCCAAATTCTCATTAAAGATGACAGACAAATCCATGAAAAAGGCTTATGGACAGATAGAGGACGTGCTAGTAAAGGTCAAAGGCCTTTACATCCCTGCTGATTTCATAATCCTAGACACTGGAAAGGATAAAGATGAATCCATCATCCTTGGAAGACCCTTCCTAGCCACAGCAAAAGCTGTGATTGATGTGGACAAAGGAGAGTTGATCCTTCAATTGAATGAGGACTACCTTGTGTTTAAAACTCAAGGATCTCCCTCTTTAACCATGGAGAGGAAGCAAGAAAAGCTTCTCTCAATGTAGAGTCAAACAAATCCCCCACAGTCAAACTCTAAGTTTGGTGTTGGGAGCCCACAACCAAACTCTAAGTTTGGTGTTGAACCCCTACATTCAAACTCTAAGTTTAGTGTTGAGAGGTACCAACAATGCTCTGAACATCTGTGAAGCTCCATGAGAGCTCACTGTTAAACTATTGATATTAAAGAAGCGCTTATTGAGAGGCAACCCAATTTTATTTATCTATGTTATTTTCTTTTTTTAGGTTGATGATCATGTGGAGTCACAAAAACAAATGCAAAAATTAAAGAAAAATAAAAAATAGCATTAAAAATAGCACCCCATGGAGGAGGAACTTACTGGCGTTTAAACGCCAGTAAGGGTAGCAGAATGGGCATTTAACGCCCAGTCTAGCACCATTCTGGGCATTAAACGCCAGAAACAAGCACCAGACTGGTGTTAAACGCCAGAAACAGGCTACAATCTGGCGTTAAACGCCAGAAACAGGTTGCAGCCTGGCGTTTAACGCAAAGAAAGGAATAACCAGAAACAAGCAGCAATCTGGCGTTAAACGCCAGGATTGCACAGTAATGGCGTTTTACACGCCTAAAAGGAGCAGGGATGAAATTCTTGACCGCTCAGGATCTGTGGACCCCACAGAATCCTCACCTACCCCACCACTCTCTCTCTCTCTCTCACTCGCCAATTAAATCATATCCTCTTTCCTATATTCTCTTCACCAATCACCTCCACACCTCTTCACCAAAAACCCTACCTACCTCACTTTAAAAATTCAAACACTTTTCCCTCCCAAACCCAACCCTAATGACCGAAACCCAACCCCCTCACCCCTATATAAACCCCTCACTACTCCTTCATATTCACACAACACAAACACCTTTCCCCCCTCTTGGCCGAACCACCTATAACCCTCAATCTCCTCCATTTTCTTCTTATTCCCCGTCTTTCTTTCTTTTTTTACTCGAGGATGAGCAAACCTTTTAAGTTTGGTGTGGTAAAAGCATTGCTTTTTGTTTCTCCATAACCATTTATGGCACCTAAGGCCGGAGAAACCTCTAGAAAGAGGAAAGGGAAGGCAAAAGCTTCCACCTCCGAGTCATGGGAGATGGAGAGATTCATTTCAAAGGTCCATCAAGACCACTTCTATAAAGTTGTGGCAAAAAATAAGGTGATCCCTGAGGTTTCTTTCATACTCGAGAGAAATGAGTATCCAGAGATCCGACATGAAATCCGAAGAAGTGGTTGGGAAGTTCTCACTAACCCCATTCAACAAGTCAGAATCTTAATGGTTCAAGAGTTCTATGCTAATGCATGGATCACTAGGAACCATGATCAAAGTATGAACCCGAATCCAAAGAATTGGCTTACAATGGTTCGGGGGAAATACTTAGATTTCAGTCCGAAAAATGTAAGGTTGGTGTTCCACTTGCCAATGCTGTAAGAAAATGCACGCCCCTACACTAGAAGGGTTAACTTTGATCAAAAGTTAGACCAAGTCCTCATGGACATATATGTGGAAGGAGCTCAATGAAAAAGAGACTCAAGAGGCAATTTGGTTCAATTAAGAAGACCGGACCTTAAGCCTGTGGCTTGAGGATGGTTGGAGTTCATCCAACGCTCCATCATTCCTACTAGCAACCAATCTGAAGTGACTGTGGATCGGGCCATCATGATCCATAGTATCATGATTAGGGAGGAAGTGAAAGTTCATGAGATCATACCTCTAGAACTCTACAAGGTGGCTGACAAGTCATCCACCTTGGCAAGGTTAGTCTTTCCTCATCTTATTTGTCATCTATGCAATTTAGCTGAGATTGACATAGAAGGAGACATCCTCATTGAAGAGGACAAGCCCATCACTAAGAAAAGGATGGAGCAAACAAGAGAGCTTATTCATGGACCTCAACAAGAGCATGAGGAAGATTCTCATCAAGAAATCCCTGAGATGCCTCAAGGAATGCAATTTCCTCCACACAACTATTAGGAGCAACTCAACACCTATTTGGAAGGCTTGAGTTACAACATGGACCAACTAAGGGTGGAGCACCAAGAGCACTCCATCATTCTCCACGAGATTAGAGAAGATCAAAGAGCTATGAGGGAGGAGCAACAAAGGCAAGGAAGAGACATAGATGAGCTTAGGCATTCCATTGGTTCTTCAAGAGGAGGACGCCACCCTCACTAAGGTGGACTCATTCCTTAATCTCCTTGTTTATCTATTTTTCTATTTTCGATTTTTATGCTTATTGTGTCATCTATGTTTGTGTCTTCATTACAGATCATTAGTGTCTAGTGTCTATGTCTTAAAGCTATGAATAACTCTATGAATCCTTCACCTCTCTTAAATGAAAAATGTGCTTAATTACAAAAGAACAAGAAGTACTTGTATTTCAAATTTTATCTTGAAATTAGTTTAATTATTTTGATGTGGTGGCAATACTTTTTATTTTCTGAATGAATGGCTGAACAGTACATATTTTTTATAGCGAAGTTTATGAATGTTAAAATTGTTGGTTCTTGAAAGAATGATGAACAAAGAGAAATGTTATTGATAATCTGAAAAATCATGAAATTAATTCTTGAAGCAAGAAAAAGTAGTGAAAAAAAAGTAGCAAAAAAATGGCGAAAAAAAGAAAGAAAGAAAAAGAAAAAGCAAGCAGAAAAAGTCAATAGCCCTTTAAACCAAAAGGCAAAGGTAAAAAGGATCCAATGCTTTGAGCATTAATGGATAGGAGGGCCCAAGAAAATAAAATCCAGGCCTAAGTGGCTAAATCAAGTTGTCCCTAACCATGTGCTTGTGTCATGAAGGTCCAAGTGAAAAGCTTGAGACTGAGTGGTTAAAGTCGTGATCCAAAGCAAAAGAGTGTGCTTAAGAACTCTGGACACCTCTAATTGGGGACTTTAGCAAAGCTGAGTCACAATCTAAAAAGGTTCACCCAGTTATGTGTCTGTGGCATTTATGTATCCGGTGGTAATATTGGAAAACAAAGTGCTTAGGACCACAACCAAGACACATAAAGTAGCTGTGTTCAAGAATCAACATACTGAACTAGAAGAATCAATAACACTATCTAAAATTTTGACTTCCTATAGATGCCAATCATTCTGAACTTCAAAGGAAAAAGTGAGATGCCAAAACTGTTTAGAAGCGAAAAGCTACTAGCCCCGCTCATCTAATTGGAACTAAGTTTCATTGATATTGTGAGATTCATTGTATATTCTCTTCTCTTTATCCTATTTTGTTTTCAGTTGCTTGGGGACAAGCAACAATTTAAGTTTGGTGTTGTGATGAGCGGATAATTTATACGCTTTTTGGCATTGTTTTTACATAGTTTTTAGTAGGATTTAGTTAGTTTTTAGTATATTTTTATTAGTTTTTAAGCAAAATTCACATTTCTAGACTTTACTATGAGTTTGTGTGTTTTTATATGATTTCAAGTATTTTCTGGCTGAAATTGAGGGACCTAAGCATAAATCTGATTCAGAGGTTGACAAAGGACTGCTGATACTGTTGGATTCTGACCTCCCTGCACTCAAAATGAAATTTTTGGAGCTACAGAAGTCCAAATGGAACGCTCTTAATTGTGTTAGAAAGTAGACATCCAGTGCTTTCCAGAAATATATAATAGTTCATACTTTGCTCGAGTTTAGATGACGCAAACTGGCGTTCAACGCCAGCTTTCTACCCTGTTCTGGCGTTAAACGCCAGAAACAAGTTTCAAAGTAGAGTCAAACACCAGAAACAAGTTACAAACTGGCGTTTAACTCCAAGGAAGACCTCTACACATGAAAGCTTCAATGCTCAGCCCAAGCACACACCAAGTGGGCCTATAAGTGGATTTCTGCATCATTTACTTATTTTTGTAAACCCTAGTAACTAGTTTAGTATAAATAGAACTTTTTACTATTGTATTAGACATCTCTTGATCATCTTTTGATCTCTGGATCACATTTTGGGGGCTGGCCATTCGGCTATGCCTGGACCACCATCACTTATGTATTTTCAACGGTGGAGTTTCTATACACCATAGATTAAGGTGTGGAGCTCTGCTGTTCCTCGAGTATTAATGCAAAGTACTATTGTTCTTCTATTCAATTCAAGCTTATTCTTATTCTAAGATGTTCACTCGCACTTCAACTGGATGAATGTGATGACCCGTGACACTCATCACCATTCTCACTTATGAACGCGTGCCTGACAAACACTTCCGTTCTACCTGCGAAAGCCAAAGTGTGTATCTCTTGGATTTCTGGTCCACGACGCATGGTTGCCTCTCCTGACAACAGAGCCTTCCATTCCGTGAGGTCAGAGTCTTCGTGGTATAAGCTAGAATCAATTGGCAGCATTCTTGAGATCCATAAAGTCTAAACCTTGTCTGTGGTATTCCGAGTAGGATCTGAGATGGGATGACTGTGACGAGCTTCAAACTCGCGACTGTAGGGCGTAGTGACAGAAACAAAAGAATAGTAAATCCTATTCCTACATGATCGAGAACCAACAGCTGATTAGCCATGCGGAAAACCGTAGAGGACCATTTTCACTGAGAGGACGGGAAGTAACCATTGACAACGGTGACACCCAATATACAGCTTGCCATAGAAAGGAGTATGAAGGATTGGATGAAGGCAGTAGGAAAACAGAGATTCAAAAGGGATAAAGCATCTCCATACACTTATCTGAAATTTCCACCAATGATTTACATAAGTATCTCTATCTTTATGTTATGTTTTATTTATCTTTTAATTATCTAAATTCCATAACCATTTGAATCAGCCTGACTGAGATTTACAAGATGACTCACGATCGGATTTCCTATCGGTAAAGAAATATAAAAATATATAATCGTGTTGTAAGTATAGCTTCTAAACCAACAGAAAATCCTTTCGTACAAATGTTTGGTTGTCACAAGTAACAAACCCAATAAAATTTATAAACCGAAGTATTCAAACCTCGGGTCGTCTTCTCAAGGAATTGCAGGAAAGTATGATTTATTATTGATTATGGAAAACAGTATTTTTGGGTTTTAAAAAGGTTTGAACAAGAGAAATAAAATGTAGGAATTAATAAATTAATAACTAATAAAACTCTTGGCAAGGTGTGAAAATTAGAAGTGCTATCCTAGTTATCCTTATCAAGTGTGATGAGTATTGTCCGTTGCTCCCACTTATTTAACCCTTACTAAATAAAGGAAAGTCAAGTGGACCAATTAATTTGATTCCTCAAGTCCTAGTCAACTCCTAAGGAAAGACTAGCTTTAGAGGGATCCAAATCAACCAGCAAACTTTAAATATTAATTAACTGCTGAGTTTGATAACTCAAGAGTTACAAATCAATCAACCAAAGCCAAGAATGTAGAAAACTAAATTAAAATCATATGTCTGAAATACCTCAATTTATATTAGATAAAAGATATCAAATCCAACATGAAAAAATTCATAAATAAATAGAAGAGAAAATAAATAAAAAAGAACATTTGAACCTGTGATGAAGAAATAATCCCAATAAGATAAATCCTAATCCTAATCCTAAGAGAGAGGAGAAAACCTCTCTCTCTCTAAAAACTACATATCAATCCTAAAACTATGTATAAATGTATGTTGTATCCTCTATATTGATGAATGGATGAATTCCCCAATTTATAGCCTTTAATTTGTGTTCTCTGGGCTTGGATCTGGACCAAAAAGGATCCAGTAGTCCCTGGGGCTGACTTCTGTAATTTCTGCAGATTGCGCACGTCACGCGTCCGCGTGGGTCACGCGGTCGCGTCATCTAGAGTGTTGCTCTTCCACGCGGTCGTGTCAGTCTTGCATCCGCGTCATCTGTGTTTCACATGAGCTACGCGTTCGCACCATGCACGCATTCGCGCAGATGGCACTTTTCGCAAAGCACGCGTTCGTGTCGTCCACGCGGACACATTGCTGCCAGTTTCTTCAATAACTCTATTTTTTGCTTTCCTTCCATTTTTGTATGTTTCCTTTCCATCCTTTAAGTCATTCCTGCCCTATAAAACCTGAAAGTACTTAACACACAAATCACGGCATTAAATGGTAATAAAGGATAATTAAATTTAATATTTTTAAAGCATAGGAAAGATGTTTTCTCATATGTCATATCATAAGGAAGGAATTGTAAAACCATGCAAATTCATATGAATAAGTGGGTGAAGAGTTGATAAAAACACTGAATTTAAGCACAAGATGAATCATAAAATAGGGGTTTATCAATCTCCCCACACTTAAATATTAGCATGTCCTCATGCTAAACCCAAGAGGAAAGAGTAAAGGTAAAAATGGTGGAATCTTATGCAATGCAATCTATTCTAAAAGCAAGCTACCTAAATGAGTCATGCAATTCTAGTTGTTATTCACTTGTATATAAAGCTTACATGTAGTTAAATTAATCCATATCTTCAAGGAATCATATATGTACAATTGAGGCCAAATCATTTTAAAGCACAGTCACAATTGAGTTGAGTTAAGATAGTTCACAGCTTGCAAGGCAATTACTAATTAAACATGGATATATGAGAATGAGCTATTGAACCCTCACTGGATTTTGTGTTTACTCTCTAATCACTCAGTGTTTGGGGTTAATCACTCTCTTCTTTTCTAGTCATGCTTTCTAAAACTTTGTTTTTCATCTAACCAATCAACAAATATGGAATATAGACATACAAAAATCATGAGGTCTTTTTCTAGGTTGTAATGGGACTAAGGTAAGGATAATGGTGTACATATAAGGCTTAAGTGAGCTAACAAAGTGAATCCTTGATTAGTCTAAGATCTCACTTAACATACATACTTTACAATTTTCAAAATTCTTTTACCTAGCTACCCAACTTTTTTTTCACTTTTGTATTACATGCTCGTGCACCAAATTTACTTTTGAATTTTGTCCCATGTGCATTGATTCTTTTTTTTTTTTTGCGTTGGGGAAATTTTTGTATCCCCTTATTTAATTAAAAAATATTTTTTTTTCAATGCACCTGGTTATTTAATTATTTTGATTTTCACATGAGCATGCTTCCCAAATTTTTGAAATAGCTTATTCAATTTAAATCCCTACTCCGTTTCTATCATCCCATGTTCCCATAAAATTTCTCACTCTTAAATTATACACAATATCTATCTTAAGCTAACCAAGGATTCAACTTGGGATTTTCATTTTGTTTTTCTGCTTAAGGCTAGTAATGTGGTTATGAAATAGAAGAGGGTTAAAAGGCTCAAGGGGGCTAACAAGGATGGCATAGAATGTAGGTTTATTTGGGACAAGTGAGCATAAATACAAATAATGGCCTCAATCATCTCTTGGTATGTATCTATATTCTATAATTGGACATACAGATTAAAACAAAATAAAGATTACAAACATAGAAAAGAAGTGCGAAACACACAGGAATGAAATTTATGGTTTGATGTAACCATACAATTAAGCTCAAAACTCACGAGCTGTGTGTTCTCAAGCTCAGAGATCATATATCAGTTATGTATGTCATGCAAATAGAAATCAAGAGTTTCCATTCAACTCAATGTAAATCTTAAGGTGCCCCTTAAAATCTTAGTGTTCCTTCTTGAAGAAATGTTGTTAACTAACTAACATGTAATTCTATATATACAAGGTGTGTGGATTGTTTTAATTTACTAAAGTTCCTAGTTTACTCTTTTATTTTCAATTAAACCAACTTATCATATGCTAAAAGGACAAATTATACTAATTAATCCACTTAATATATAACTAGTAAACTAAAGGTGAAAATTAAGCTAAAATATCTAAAATATATACAGCCCAAAGTGCAGAATTCAAAAATACAGCAAAAGCAAAAAAGAGAAAAAATGTGTAAATAAAATACAGAAAATGAACAAAATAAAATAAGAGTCTGTAGTGGTTCACCAAAAAATATATGCCAGAGATGACGACCTCCCCACACTTAAGTAATAGCATCGTCCTCGATGCTCACTCAAACTGGGTGTGAAGAAGTGTCATCTCCGGAAGGATGGGCTGCTGGTGTCTCGGTGGTAGGCTGAGGGTTTGCAGTCTCTGTGAGTGTAAGAGGAGCGGTCTACTGAAGCGGAGGCTCTTTCTGTAGAGAAATCTCTGGATCTGTAGCCTGTAGGTGGTGGTGCTCCTCATGGTGTGGTGGAGTGTACTCAAGTGCTGCCTACTCAGCCTGGGTATGTGCCTCATCCTCAAGATTGCTTGCCTCCTCCTCAAATGTCTCTGATGGTGTGTCTGGCTCGGAGGGAATGTCGCCACCAGATCGGAGCATCAGCTTGAGGTGCTCATAGCATCGCTTGTGGCGATGCTCAGATCTCTCAAAACGTCGCTTGTTGCGATGTTTAGACCTCTTAAATTGCTGCTGGTGGTGGCGCTCCATCTGGTCTAAGGGTCAAAGATTTGGTGCACCAGAAGATAAACTGGCTCAGGAGCAGGTGCGGGTGCAGTGGATGGAGCTGGGGCAGGGGATGCTGAAGAGGTAGCTGAAGATGTAGCTGCCTCAGCAGAGTCAGTGAGAAACGGAGGTTGGCAGCCAAGAGCCTAAAACTTCCTACTGTGAGGGATGATCTTCCTGTAGTCCGCAGTAAATGGCTTTTCATCAGCAATTTCCCAGGGTACCTCAGCTCGGCGACCCAACTGAGTAATCAGGAATGGAAACGGGAGGGTGCCTCATACATGGACCCTAGCCATGTAATGCCGGATGAAGCGTGGCAGATAAAGGTCATTTCCCTCCATCACACACTAGATGAGGGTAATCATAGCAGCTGGCACCTCTGTCTCATGAGTGCTCGGCATTACGTAGTTACTCAGAATCTGCTGTCATAGTCGAGCCTCATCATTTAGATATATCAGCCTGATTCTCTTGGGTACCATTGTGCTCTTTCCCATGACCCATGGAACAGAAGGATCAAGAGCTATAGCCCGTTTTACTACATCCTAGTCAAATCTCAGGAATCTTATATCCTCCTCAGCCTTTTGGTAACCGTCAGGCTGATTTGATTTAGGTGGGAGTTGGAGGATGTCTTCAATTGCTTCCTCAATGATCAGAATTTGCTTGCCTCTGAGCTGTACTGCATCCAGGGATGTGTTAAAGTAGTTACAGTAGAATTCTCTGACCCAGGATGAGTTGATCTCAGCCAAGTTTCTCTCCAGGAAGAACCAGCCTCTCTGTTTAATTTGGTCTGAAGTGTACTGCTTGAGTTCTTCTGGAATTTTGAGTGTTCTTTCCAGGTATAGGTTCCTGGATGTGGCAAAAACTGGGTACTTCAGCTCACAGATTTGTTTGCAAATTTTACCGGGAAGCCGCAGGTACCAACTGATCAGTTTTTTCCTACGGGATAAAATTCTTCTCCCGCCAGAAATCATCATGCAAAATGCCAAGGATGGTCAAAGAGGATTCGCCTCTTTTCCTCTTGCTAGTGGTTGCTTTGCCTTTTCCTTCTTGGAGGATCAGACATCCTGAAAGGTAAAAATTTCAGGATATAATGGAAGAATAAAAGTAGGAAAATAAGTAGGCAAATAGAATAATAGCAATAGAAGCACAGAGTGGCAAAAGAGCAAGAGAAGCATGAAATGAGTGAAATATATGTGCATTTTGGATTGGATGAAAGTGGAAAAGTCTGAAAATAGAAATCACAATCCAAAATATATGATAAGTGTAAGTCATGTTAATTAGGAAAAACATGATCACGCCTTGAGTTAGAAAGTTAAAGTAGTCAGGTAAAAAGAGAAGTTGGAAAGTTAAAATGGTTAGTAGGTAAAAAGGAAGTTAGAAAGTGAAAATAGTGAGTTAGTAAAAAGACAGTTAAAGTGAGTGGCATGATGATGGGTTTCCTAGTTAACAATAAATCCACAAAGTTAAAGAACAATCAACTCATATTCAAGCAAAGATATCATTTTATTGATGACAATTCAGATATGTGCAAGAGTTGCAAGATAGAAATGAAATCATCAATAATGCAATTTTAATAACCAAGGAATCAAAAGGGATAAGAATGCTAGCCCGTGCAGTCATGAATCGGCTTGGTTGAAATCAAGTAATGCAAAATATTAAGTTTCCAAACAAACTGGATGTTCTCAGGTAATAAATAGCAAGAAAAATAGTTCATATGAGATTAAAAGGTGCTGCAAAGAGTCACAAATACATGAATAGTAAAGATCAGTGTAATAGCAGCATGAAACATGAAGAACAGCATATGAACAGAATTATTATCACTGCCAGATCAAAAATTACGAAATAGATAAATCATGTAATCAAGAACGGTGCAATTATCAGGCCTAAATCCACTAACCACATTCTAGCTACCTAACCACCTAGAGTCCACTACGATCATGCATCTCTAACTATCCTAATTTGAATAGAATCTGAAAAATATGCAACTATCTAACTAAGGATAAAGGAATCGGTGTTCGGCGGAACCTGATGTGGGTAGGAACAGAGGTATGGATAAGAAAGATGGTGGGAATGCGGTGGTGGTGTTACTGACGCGGCGGCGATGGGAGGGGTGGCGCGGCGGCGGTCTGAGGTGGTGGCAGGGGTGGGTTGTAGTGCTAGGTTAGGGTTAAGGGGGGTAGGGAAGGAAGAAGGGGGTGAAGGTTATGGGGCTGTGGTCGTCGGCGGTAATGGGAGGCGGCACGGGGGTGGTTATTTGGGTAGGGGCAGTGGTGGAAGGTAGTAGAGGAGAAGGAAAGGGGGTGAGGGAATGGGCTGTGGTGGTGGTCGGGAGTGGGAGGTGGTGGGCGGTGATTCTGGGAGCTTGCGGTGGTTTGGGTGGTTGGGGGTGGTGGGTGCGGCGGTGGTGGTTACAGAGGAGATATGTGGTTGTAGAGAAGGAAGGAGAAGGAGGGGAGAATGGGGGGCGCGACGGGTAGGGTTTCGCGTGATTTGGGTTTAGTGGATTCAAATCCACGCGAACGCCTGAAGTACACGATCGCGTGATTAGGATAAAAGGGGTATGACGCGGTCGCGTGATTGATGCGATCGCGTAAGTTGGGTAAAAGATGAGTGATACGAACGCGTGAGGTACGCGAACGCGTCGCGGTGAATTGTGCTAGATGCACAGTTCCAGCGTCGTTTTGGCACAACTCTCTGTTTCCATTTAGGGAGCCATAATATTCACACGACGCGGACGCGTCGCTCATGCTTTCGCGTGGGATGAGTGTGGTGCAATTGACACGAACGCGTGGGCCGTTTTATGCTAAACGCACACCAGCCGCACGATTCCAGCCCAACTTTCTGGGCGTTGGATCTTTACGCCGATTTCCATTCCACGCCCATGTGTAGCCTGCGCGCTCACGTGGGGTGTTATTATTATTATTATTATTATTATTATTATTATTATTATTATTATTATTATTATTATTATTATTATTATTATGCAGTATGCACAATGCAATGAATGTTATGCACAATTTCAGGTTCAATCAAAATTCAAAAACAGACTAAAATGGAAGAGGAACGATCATACCATGGTGGGTTGTCTCCCACATAGCACTTTTAGTTAAAGTCCTTAAGTTGGACATTTGATGAGCTTCCTGCTATGGTGGCTTGTGCTTGAATTCATCCAGGAATCTCCACCAATGTTTAGAATGCCAGCATCCTCCGGGGTCCCAAACAAGGCACGTAAAGCCTTTGAGCAAGCTCAAACAGGTTTCCAGGCTCCCGGAGTGTTGAATGTCAGAACAGATTCTAGGATCCCAAACTTTACTTTTACACCCGTTTTTATCTTGATCTATATTTTTCCAGCTGGGTGATAAGCAATCTGAATTCTTACTGCAGCGACCAAACAGCTTCCGAGACCCATACAATTGAGCTTGACACCAATTCTTGCACCTCAAATTAAAGTGTGAAACCTCATTGAATCTCGCATACCAGCTCTGAGTGCGAGTCATTTCCCTTTTACACTTAAAGCCGCAAAGAGCTCTAAGCTAGCCATCTATTTCAAGTAAACCATATTCAAGTGGAAAAGTAAAGATAAAAGCTAAGGATTTTACCCACTTGAAGTTTGTATTGGGCGGTAATGGCCTTGGGATAGGTGTTTCCAGTGGTTTTGCAAGCTTTATTCCCTTGTGGTCTTCCGCGAATTCCTCCACTTCTTTGCAAACTTCTTCAATTTCAACCATGTCTTGATCAAAGTATTCGATATCTTCCTCATCACTTGAGTCATAATTGGGAGGTTGAGAAAAGTCTACCTCTGCATCATCTTCGTATTCACTTGGGGAAGATTCTTCTAGCTCAAAGAATTCACTTGCGGTTGCAAGTTCATTACTAAGAGAACTTGACTCGTGATTATCATTCTCAAGGAGACTTGCGTCTTAGGTTGTTCCGTCCAACTCTTCATGAGGTAGCTCCTTTGGGGGTTGTGCACTATCCTCCTTAGCATCAATTGTAACGTCCTTGATGAAATTTTCCACAACTCTAGATTCCCATGGAGGTTCAGCATCTCCTAAGTCTTCAACCAGTACTTCTTCTTCTTGGATAATTGGGGCTTCCTCCAATTGTTTCAGAACAAAGTCATGCTTCTTACTGTTCATTGGAGTTTCTAGTGTCTCCTTCGTACTACGTTCTTCATTAGATTCTCCACATGAAGCCATTGGGATTCCTTGAGTGTCCGAACATTTGGAAGATAATTGATTTATTGCTTGCTCCAGTTTATGAAGGGTTGCATGAAATTGATTTACTGATTCTTCGAAGCGAGCCTGTGATTCTTGAGGCGATGGGTATGGACATGGTACATAGGAAAGTGGTGGTTCTTGGAAGTAATTGGATTGGAATTGGGGCGGATGAGGATCATACGGTTGTAAATGGTGAAAAGGAGCTTGTGAGTGTGGTGGTTAGAAGCTATGTTGAGAGGATGGTCTATAAGCATAGAGTGGGGCTTGTCGGTAACTACAAGGGAGTCCACCATATCTATCATCTTGGTATACATTGTAGAATGGTCCTTGTCCATGATATCTTGGAAGGTGTTGTTGCCTAAAGGGTCGATCATATCCTCTCGGCTCCATCCATCTTTGATTGCCTTGACCTTGATGCATGTTCCTGTTATAGCTTCCATTCCTTTCAACAAAATTAGAACCAAACTCAAAGCGAGAAGGGTGAGAACTCATAGTAGCTAATAGAAATAAGAAGGGAAAACAAAAACAAATAAACAAATAAAAGAAAAATATTTACAATAACCAATAATAAGGCACACGTTTGCAATTTCCCGACAACGGCGCCATTTTGACGATCGGATTTTCTATCGGTAAAGAAATATAAAAATATATAATCGCGTTGTAAGTATAGCTTCTAAACCAACAGAAAATCCTTTCGTACAAACGTTTGGTTGTCACAAGTAACAAACCTAATAAAATTTATAAACCGAAGCATTCAAACCTCGGGTCGTCTTCTCAAGGAATTGCAGGGAAGTATGATTTATTGTTGATTATGGAAAATAGTATTTTGGGGTTTTAAAAAGGTTTGAACAAGAGAAATAAAATGCAGGAATTAATAAATTAATAACTAATAAAACTCTTGGCAAGGTGTGAAAATTAGAAGTCCTATCCTAGTTATCCTTATCAGGTGTGATGAGTATTGTCTGTTGCTCCCACTTAGTTAACCCTTACTAAATAAAGGAAAGTCAAGTGAACCAATTAATTTGATTCCTCAAGTCCTAGTCAACTCCTAAGGAAAGACTAGCTTTAGAGGGATCCAAATCAACCAGCAAACTTCCAATATTAATCAACTGCTGATTTTGATAACTCAAGAGTTACCAATCAATCAACCAAAGCCAAGAATGTAGAAAACTAAATTAAAGTCATATGTCTGAAATACCTCAATTTATATTAGATAAAAGATATCAAATCCAACATGGAAAAATTCATAAACAAATAGAAGAGAAAATAAATAAAAAAGAACATTTGAACCTGTGATGAAGAAATAATCCCAATAAGATAAATCCTAATCCTAATCCTAAGAGAGAGAGAGAGAGGAGAAAACCTCTCTCTCTAAAAACTACATCTCAATCCTAAAACTATGTATAAATGTATGTTGTATCCTCTATATTGATGAATGGATGGATTCCCCAATTTATAGCCTTTAATCTGTGTTCTCTGGGCTTGGATCTGGACCAAAAAGGGTCCAGTAGTCGCTGGGGCCGACTTCTGTAATTTCTGCAGATCGCGCACGTCACGCGGTCGCGTCATCTGGAGTGTTGCTCTTCCACGCAGTCGCGTTAGTCACGCATCCGCGTCATCTGTGTTTTGCATGAGCTACGCGTTCGCGCCATGCACGCGTTCGCACAGATGCAACTTTTCGAAAAGCACGCGTTTGCGTCGTCCACACGGACGCGTCGCTGGTAGTTTCTTCAATAACTCCATTTTGTACTTTCCTTCAATTTTTGTATGTTTTCTTTCCATCCTTTAAGTCATTCCTGCCCTATAAAACCTGAAAGTACTTAACACACAAATCACGGCATCGAATGGTAATAAAGGATAATTAAATTTAATATTTTTAAAGCATAGGAAACATGTTTTCTCATATGTCATATCATAAGGAAGGAATTGTAAAACTATGCAAATTCATATGAATAAGTGGGTGAAGAGTTGATAAAAACACTCAATTTAAGCACGAGATGAATCATAAAATAGGAGTTTATCAATGGCCATAGCTTGCTTCAAGCCGACAATCTCCGTGGGATCGACCCTTACTCACGTAAGGTTTATTACTTGGACGACCCAGTGCACTTGCTGGTTAGTTGCGTGAAGTTGTGAAAAAGAGTTGAGATTATAATTGTGCGTACTAAATTTTTGGCACCATTAAGATCACAATTTTGTGCACCAATTTTGCAACCGATAGAGAAATAGGGTGAAAATTTGTTTGGTCGCTAATTCGGTCACTAAGGCAATGGTCACTAATAGCAACCGATAAGTTTATTATACAACTAGAATAAATTTGGTCGTTAAATCGGTCGCTATTTTTTAATATAGCGACCAATTTTACAACCGATAGAAAAATAGAGTAAAAACTTGTTCGATCACTAATGCAATGGTCGCTAAATCGGTTACTAATTTAAATAAAATAAGAGAGTTACTAAAATACCCTTGCAAACCCTAATTCAATTCACCCACACCATTCTCATCTTCTCCAAACAATTACTGAGTTACCCGCCGGAAGCATAGCGTCGTCTCCTGAGGTCTCTTCGCCGTCGTCTTCTGAGGTCTCTGCGTCATCGCTTTCGTCTTTGAGATCTCGATAGCATTGGCGATGTCTGAGTTCGCAGATCGTCTCATCACCGTCCAGATCTGACTTTCTAATTGTCATGCCGTTCTTTTCTCACCGTCGCCTCGTGCCACCTCCTTCGCTCACTCCTTTGTTGCAGATCGTCACCTTGTCGTCCAAATCCGCCATTGCTCCTTGTCGCATAGTTCATTTCTTATCGCCACCTCCTTTGGTAACTTCTTCTTTGACAACAACAACAACAGTTTCTCCGGTAACTTCTTCTCAAACTTATCATTGCTGTTTCTGTTCTTGGATTGTTGTTCTCATTATTGTTTTATTCTTGGTGTTATTGTTGGTATTAAAAGCTTGACTTGGAATTTATGAGGATTGCAAATTGGTGCAGATACTTGTGTCCATAGCCCTATCCGAAAGAAAATCTGGAATTTCTTCGATCAATGAACATTCGGATCTTTCAATTTGGAATCGAGGGGAAGACAGTATAGTTTTCACTTTGTATTGTAATGTATTCATCTGTTTCTTGTTAATAGTTGACTCGTTGTTGGGGTTAGTAATAGTTTCAAGTTAGGGTTATTTGATGATTTTTTGTTCCTTGTCCCTTGTGATTGAATTTGGTTATGTGAATCTTGGATTGGAAAGTGATAATTATGGGTTATTAGTGCTAATTTGTCCATCACTGTAGCTTTCTGTAGAAGTTGGTTTCTTTTTGTTTCTTGAATGTGTTAGTTCATTTAGGTTTAGTATCTTGAAAATTGAAGAAAGATGAGAACAAGCGTCATTGATGCCATTTGTGCCACTCTGTCTGGGAGTAGCAGAGGTAGGTTTCATTGAGTATCTGCTGAAGAAAGCTATTATTTTTGTGGAAGAATTGGGATAGTCTATGCTAATTGGCAGACATGCTTCTATAAATCTATGTCTCTTTTGGGAAAAAAATATATGTTATCTAAGAAATTATGCTACATTGAGCATCTGATTTTCTAGCTGGCTAGATCATATTGATTAAAAAAGAAAAAATTGTATAGAGCACTACTGCTAAGGGCATTGTTAGGTTGGAATATTTGTGCCAATATAGAATCAAGAAAACAAATGAAAACTAGAATAAAGAACAAACAAATGCACAGCAATTTATGTGGTTCACAGAAGTTTTACATGGCAAGATATAAACTCCCCTTTGAATATTTCAGAGAAATTTTCTACTCTATTTTTTATTAGTTTTTTATGATTAATTTCCAGTAGGCTTGCTCCTTCTAGTAAGTTGATTGTACCAAAATCATGAAGTTTATAGCAACAAAACTTATTATATATTTTCATGAACTCAAACCATCAATTTTAGTGATATGTTTGGAAATGCAACCAGGGACTTGTCTTCCAGTGAAAGGACAGATATCATCTTACATCTCCAAGCTCACTATGTTACAATACTTGTGAGTGCCTTAAATGGTGGAAATGAACCAAATCCATTCAACTTGCATTTTTCTCCACATGAGGATTTAATATTTTAATACCAATATTGATGCATTTGAATTGCAACTTTTCAGGGATTTATCAAAAAATAACTTAAGTAGATCAGTACCTGATTTCGTGACACAACTTCAGTCATTGAAAGTATTGTAAGTTAGTTCTTTTATCATTGCATCAGTGTAATTTTATTGGTTACAAAAGAGAAAAAGTATCATTATTAGTTCTCTTTTATCAGAAACTTGGGAAACAACAATCTCACAGGCTTAGTTCCCAATGGACTCCTTGATAAATCAAAGAAAGGTTCACTGTCACTGAGGTATGCATATTTCATATGCTTCCTACTTATTAGAAACCAATAAGTTCTTATGAACTTTCAAACTAGATAATCTTATCTTGATTATAACATTAGATTCTCTGAATGATGGTGTTTTAATTCTTGATCTGACCTCATTCTTGTTCTCAATATAGTGTGGAACGCAATCCAAATCTATGTGCATCAACTTCATGCAACCAACAAACATGTGGTACAATAAGCAACAACAAGAAGAGCAACAACAGCAATCACATAGTTATTTCCATTGCAGCATCAATTGTTGGGGTTTTGCTCTATTTCAAATAAGCTTGATGATGCCTTAGTTTTCTCAAGAGTTTTTTCTACTTTATGTAAACGATTTTTTTTTCTTTGCTTGTTTTTTGCATACATTTGGGGCTATTGGCTATAAAGCCATCAATGTACATTTGGATTTGATCATAAATTTGATGTATTTATGAATTTTGTCTCTTTTAATTTTTATATTTTGATATAGATATTATAAATATTTTTGTTATTTATTTGAAAAATTGATCTATGTTTGATTCTTTTTATATTTTATTGAAATATAATTATTTATAAAAATCAAGTTTTAATAGTGGTATATGTGAAATTAGTAAAAACATATAATTAGAAAATCAGTAACACTGACTGATTTAGCTACCAATTTTAAATTTTTAGATAAGACATAAGCGGACGATTTTATCGGCGACTGATTTAGCGATCGAAAAGTTGGTCGCTATTTAGTGACCAATTTTATTAGCTACCGATTTAGCGACCAATATTGTTTGGTAGTATTGGTTGAAAATTAGCGACCGAAGTTGGTCGCTATTTTTAAATTAGAGACCAAAGTTTTAGCGACCACCAGAATCGGCCGCTAAATTGATTGTTATTCTGATAATTTCTTGTAGTGGATTAATCCTTTCAATCATAATTAGTTGAACTTGTATTTATGGTTACTACAATTTCATGAACTTGATCATGATAAATAATTGAAGTTGCAGCCGAGGCCTGGGTTAGATGGCCACTTTATGTGCCTCCCATAGAGCTGCACCGGGTTCAAGTCCTCATGGAGGAATATAGAACCATTTGTGTGTACTCTCATGTAGTGTGTGTGAGTGAGTTGTGTGAGTGTGTAATACATGAGTGTATAGGTGTAATGCCTAGGATTGGGGGTTGTCCAATCTACTTGACAAAAAAAAATTGAAGTTATTTGATATATATTTAACATAAATATGACGTGGATAACTAATTAAGTCACTAATGTTTTTTATTTAACTATAGTTGTTTGATTTTTTTTAAAATCTAACTATAACAATTTTTAAGTGTTTTTTTAAGTTGATTTTTTACTTATATGATACTTTTGTCTTAAGTGTTTTCTTAACTCCAACTTTTACTCCTCTTTTTTTTTAAGAAAGGTTTTCTTTTTCATTTTAATTTTTTGGTTTAGAAAGTGCAGAATTTTTCAATGAATAAGCAACTTTCTCGAATCATTTTGTATGCTGCATATTATCCTGGATGCTAGTAACTATGTTTTCTATTTTTCCTTTGAAGAGTTATTCTCCCAATTTATTTTAAACAGGATGATATCATAGTATACATTCTCATATTTAATAAGATTTATTGTTAAGGTTTTTTGGTATTTTGATTTTATTATTTGTATATTCGTTGTTTGTATAATTTCATTAAACTAGATATTGATAAAAGTTGGATTTCAAATCCACGAGGTGGTGCCGAATATAGGAACGGTTTGAACAGATTCTTAGACTTCGCATTCATCAATGCATCATCCAATGGGATGATACATTGTCCATATCTGAAGTGTGGGTTCCGCATTTTCCAAACTAGAGAGAATGCGTACGATCGTCTGCTGATAAAACCTTTTCCCCAGTTATACATTTTGGTTACATCACGGTGAGAGACGCA
Organism: Arachis duranensis; assembly: GCF_000817695.3. Lineage (NCBI taxonomy): Eukaryota > Viridiplantae > Streptophyta > Magnoliopsida > Fabales > Fabaceae > Arachis > Arachis duranensis. The sequence continues at coordinate 17,350,747 of NC_029780.3, read as the reverse complement.
TAGTAGAGAGCTCTAGTGGTGGACAAGAATCAAAACCCGATAGGAAACCTCAGAGATCTATGCTTGACATGGTCCACGAGGCATTCAACTTTCCAGGACTTCATGGCGATGAAGAAGACTCTGAGAATGAACATGCTGGAGGGGATGCAGAGGAATTGTCGTACTTATACAATGAACCTAGTCGTGAAGCCCACAATTTTCATGACCTCCTCAAAGATGGAGAGCACAAGTTATATCCAGGATGCTCAAAATTCTCTAAGTTGTCTATCTTGTTGAGGCTCTATCATATAAATTCCATATGCAGAGTGAGCGACAAGGCCTTCGAAATGACATGGAGTTGCTGGCGGACACCTTTGAGCATGCAAGAATTCCGAGCAATATGCATGATGCCAAAAGGATCATAAGAAAGCTCAATATTGCATACAAGAAGATAGATGCATGTCCAAATGACTATATGCTATACTAGGATAGTGACCAAAAACTATCTAAATGCAAATGATGTGAGACATCGAGATGGAAGTAAAAGACTAAGAATAATACCAGAGTAAGGATTAATGTGGTTGTTAAGAAGAATGAAAAACCGCAAGCGATGAAGATTCTTCGTTACTTCCCCCTTGTGCCACGATTGCAGTGGTTATTCATGTCTAGTAAGACATCCGTTGACATGTTGTGGCATAAGAGAGTTCGTAACAATGACGGTATTTATAGGAATCCGAGGGACAGTGAGGCATGGAAGGCATTTGACAGAAGACATTCTGACTTCTATGTCGATCTGCGCAATGTTCGCTTAGCCTTAACTAGCAGCAGCTTTAACCCTTTTGGAAACATAAGCTCAAAGTACTCAATTTGGCCCGTGGTTCTTTTATCCTCTCCGGATTTGCATGAAACCCATCTCTTTTATCCTCTCCATGATTATTCCTGGTCCTAAAATGCTTGGAAATGATATAGATGTTTATCTATAGCCCTTAATCGATGAGTTGCAGTAGTTATGGGTTAATGTTGAAACATACGACGCTAACAAGAAAAAAACCCTTCCAGATGTATGCTTTGATGTGGACAATCAGCGATTTTTCAGGCTTGGACAACTTATCTCGATGGAATACATACGGTGGGAGAGCTTGTCTTGAGTGCAATTTGGATGCTGAGACTAACCTGCTTACTTACAGTCAAAAATGGTGTTTCATGGGTCATCATCATTTTTTTAATCATGACCATAGATTTAGAAAAGACTGGGTTAGATTTGATGGAAAGGTAGAGGATAGAGGTCTACCTGTCAAATTCTCTAGTAGAGACATTATAAAACAATTAGAGGATGTGCATGTCAAACTTAGCAAGGTGCAAATGGTTGTTGGAAAAAGAACATGCAGACAACAAACTGCCGTGCAAGACGAGTCTCCTTGTAAAAAGAAGAGTATATTCTTTGAGCTCCTATACAATGGATTGTGTCACAATCTTAACGTGATGCACATAGAGAAGAATGTTTGCGACAACATAGTTTTCACCATACTAAACGAGAAAGGAAATCTAGAGACCACCTTAAAGTTCAAAAGGACCTCTAGTTGATGGGAATCAGGCATGATCTGTGGCCACAGGAAGATGAAAAGTATCCCTCCGCTGTCTTTACCATGTCCAATCCACATAAGGATGTCTTTTTTGAATGTGGTCTTTTCATATGGGTACTCTAGCAACATCTCTCGCTATGTTGACTTACGATAGCACAAGTTGTCGGGCTTGAAAAACAACGATTACCACATTATAATGGAACATCTATTGCCAATTGCGTTAAGGAATGCATTGCCTGCCCTAGTATCTTCTGTCTTGGCAGATTTATCATCCTTTTTTTGCCCAATATGCAACAAATCCATAGACATTCAACAAATTCCTCTCCTTCAGGATCATTTGGTCCGTACTATATGCCACATGGAGATGATTTTTCCTCCTTCTTTCTTCACAATCATGGTTCACTTGACAGTGTATCTGGTCGACGAGGTACACCTCGGTGGCCTAGTTCATTATTGGTGGATGTACCCAATTGAAAGGTAATTATAAAATAATTTTTTTTACGTTTTTTATTCCGCCCGAACATACTAAGACATGTGTTATATTCTTAAAGGTACCTATGTCATCTCAAGCAGTACATACATAATAGATCACAAATAGAAGGCTCAATTATAGAGGGATACTTATCTGAGGAGATTCTTATATTCTATTCAAAATACCTAGATAATGTTGATAGTAGGAACAATCAACTAATGCGTGTTGATGATCGACTGAATGAAGCTATGCCTAATGAAAGTGAAACCACGTTCCCAGAGGTTGGAAAGGCTATAGGGGCTGCTTCGTTTTATACTCTCACACCAACTGAACAAATTTAAGCATATCGTCACGTATTGGTCAATTGCACGGCTGTAGAAAAATTCTTAGAGTAAGTGCATTTGAAATTATGGAATATGAAAATTAGCAACTATAGTTGAAAATTCTGACATGAAACTGTTGTGATCTATCCAGTGATTTTAGGGCCATCACAAAGAGAAAGTTATAAAGTAAGACAAGGTCCCAGTCTCACATAGATAGTGTTATGCACAAAAAATTTTTCGAGTGGTTCAAGCATGGGGTGAATCCTATTATAATTAATCCTTTTACATATTTGATGGTATCCTGTCATTTGTATCCCAAGCTGATGAACTACATAATTTTTCCCTGCCAAGTTTCATTGGGAAGCATCAGGCATTCGAACGAATTGTAGTGGCTCATATGTGGTCCTAATGTCCAAGCTAGCTGCTTTACAGCTTACAATATAAATGGATTTAGATTTAGAACCCACTCGAGAGAAGAATGGATGAAAAATCCAAAATAGCAGGGTTTATGTTACTTCTGACACTAGAAGTTATGCAAGTAGGCGCGACAGTAATGTTGCTGTTGGTGGCGTCTCGTATTATGGAAAATTAGTAGACATCATTGAGTCGAATTATAGTAGTCAATTCACCGTCGTCTTGTTTAGATGTATTTGAGCAAATACCACATCTAGGATAGGCATGAAACAAGAATTTTTGGGCCACACAGTGGTCAATTTCTCTCATCTGATTTATACTGGTGATCGAGAAGACGACGAACTATACACTCTTGCATCCGTGGCTCGCCATGTATACGATGTGGATGATGAAGTTGATAAGGAATGGAGTGTAGTAGTCCATGTGAAGTCAAGAGATTTGTTCGACATGGGTGAAGAAAATGAACAGTGTGAGGTCAAACTTTCCCTCCAACAAAGTTTGATTGGGTTGTTTGAGTGTGACGTCGAAGGTCTGTCGTTGACAAGGGACACTGATTAAAAAGAACCTACCACCGATGCCATCAATACTTGCAAAGAGGCTGTAGATTTATAAATGTATTTAATCCCCAATATAGGACATGTACACTATTACTCTATATATAGCCTAGTTGAGAGTTAGACACTTACAATTTTATTAATTAGAAACTAGCATATGGTAGAAATTAGAAAATGAAAAGACTTAAATTATATTACTCATAAGTGACAAAGGATCCACCTGAAAAGTGATATTAATAATCTATTATAACTTAAAGTTATTTGATTTGTCTTTTTTATAACCTACTGTAGTTGAAGATATATATTGATTGATGTGTATACTTAAAGTTATTTTGCTCACTTGTTTCGTTATGGAACTTATAAGGGAAATTAGAAGAGAGGGACTTCTTTCTTTGCGGCACTAGCATCTCGTTTTCTAGGGCGATGGTTCAAGCATCTCCGTTCTCTTCGCTGGAGTACGTAACATCATTCGCAAGAGACTTATGGTTCAACAAGTTGCCTATTAACTCATGGCTGGATGCATTCTTTGTACACATGCACATAGGTGAGGCTGTTAATAAAGTGCTTGGATCAATTTTGAAGGTACGCTTTAATATGTCTGGCAACAAAAAAAATTCTTTTACTTTTCCGAACTACAATAGTAATTTTAGTGGTTTTATTACCTTGTAAACAAAAATACAGGCAAAGTTCTTATATTTTTTTAGTCTCTCAATATTGTAGGAATTGAGTCGATTCGGACCAAAGTACTGTAAAAAATTTGGCTTTTGGTTCATAACAAGTACAAACAACAAACTATCACACCAAATACTAGAGGAGGTGAAGGTAAAATTTAGATTTAAGCACCAAGTATATGATTTATCAAGCACAAAGTACTTTAATTTATTATAGAGAATTGGATTAGAAATTAAATCTAGTACACTTAAGTTGTCATATAGCGTCATAGGTTTCACTTTGCAAGGCATCCTTAATTATTGGTAGCATCTGCCTCTCTAGTGGTTTTTAACCATATCTTTGTAAAACCGTGTTGTTACATGATAAATGCATATTATTATATGCTCAAGTATGATAGTGTCTTGTTAATTCTTGAGTTTTGTGAATTTTATAAGTTTGATTTTTCATAAAAGAAGTGATAATTTAATTTCTATGTCTGTCAAGTTTTCAACATTAACCCCCACCCCCAACAGAAAAAAAAAAGTAACAAGTCCTAAGTTAGATTTGGTGGAAGTTTGATTTCTGATGTATGATGAGATTTTCTCTCCCTTCTCTTATTCTTTTGCATGCATATTCAAGATATTTGGTATAACTTTGGAATGTGAAAGTTTTACTCTTGGAGGGCAGATAGAAAGGTGAATTTCCTGGCTTCTAATAAGAGCTTCTGCTTTTTTGTTTTCTGTAGTAATTTTAAGTCACATTAGTTTCTTTTTGGTGTTGTTAGTCATATTAGTCAAATGTAGGGATGGCAAACGGGCCTAAACTCGCCGGGCCGGCCCGCATAACCCGCCAAAAAAGGTGGGTTGGGCTGGAAAATCGGGACCGCCAAATAGCAAAAGCCCGCCTAACCCGCACCGCTTAAACCGCGGGTTTTGGCGGGCTTTGGCGGGGCGGGGCGGGCTTCTCCGCCGGGCTAAGGTTTTTATTAGTGAGGGGGTATTTTTGCAATTTTTTGCCAAAATCTAACTTCCCTGAACCTAACTTACAAGAGTGTGAAGATAAAAATTGAGTGTTTTGAATTATGTTTATGTTATTTTGGAGACAATATTTATAATTATGTTTTGGATTATATTTATTTTGCTTTGGAGAGAATATTTATACTTATATTTTGAATGAAAATTTGGTTTATAATTATATTTATTAGATATTTATAATTACAAAGACTTTAATGTTTGTTAATATAAAAAATATAATTTTTTATGCCATTAGAAATTATAAATTTATTAATATAGTTGTGAAATTATATATATTACTTAGTGCATGTTTGGGCGCCATTATTTTGTTAAAAAAAGATCTTTTTTCAATGAAAAAAGATCTTTTTTTATTTTTTAACGTGTTTGGCAAATTTCTAGTAGTAAAAGTAAAAACACTAGTAAAATAAAAAAAAAGATCTTTTTTGAGAAGCTGTAATTTACATCTTTTTTTAAAAGATCTTTTTTCCTTAAAAAAAAGATGTTTTTCATGTAATAAATAAACAAAAAAGTACTTTTATATTGTTATACCCAATCATAATTGATAGATAAAAAGACTTTTTTACATGAGATATCCAAACATAAAATTACTTTTACTTCTCTATAAGATATCTATGTTTTTAGTATGAGTCTAACTCTACTTTTCTATTTAATTTTTTTTATTCTACACATTCTCTTAAATTTCTATTCCCTCTCTTTTTTCAGAAGTCACACACCTTTTAAACTAATTTACAAATTGGTTATATCATAAAAGAAAATGTGACTCTGAAACAAGAAAACTTAAATATTCTTGTGGTCCCTTCTAAATTAGTTTTTCTATTGGTTCAAAGTCTTGATAATGTTTCTATGATGGCTACTGGATCATCTTTATAACAGGGCATTGGGCAATCTTAAAGCTCTTTCTGCGCATAAAAAGTCTAACCACATATATATGCATGGAAAGCTATGTTTTATTTCTTTATGTGTACGAAGATATTGATGATTTTATTTCCTTTAGAGTAATCTTTTTAATTATCAGATCAAGTACTATGATAACATAGTACGCAAAAGTGAACATTTCAAAGGTGTAGAGAGTGAGAGTTAGTTCTTATCATTAGGTTCGTTAATTAAGACGGGGCAACATAACAGATAATAATATATAAGCTTAGGTTAAAGGACCTCTTGATCTACTTGGGCTATATGAAAAACATCGATATTGTTTAAAGTTTCAATCTCTTGTCTTGATTAATTGATTTTTTTTTTCAATGGCTCAGCTGCTACTGAAGACAAAAAAAAAAGGGATTAATGCATTTCTTTAACTTGTACAGTTTTTGCCTTGTGCATGGTACATTGAATATGTGCATTAAAGAACCTCATAACCAATATACATAGAACTATCCTGTTAAAATCGGCAATCGTGGGCTAGATTTATTAGCTACTTATTTTCACTTTTGCACCTTATTCTTTAATTAGTTACCATGATTTTCAGTTAGCATATCTTTAGCTGCTACAAAGTCTGAAATGTTGATATTGAATGGAAAGTGCCTCAGATTAATTGTGTTGATTACTTTTAGTTTTCAACTATTACACTACTTTAAAATGCACTTTTTTATATTGTGCAGACATGCTATGAGAACAGTCTTGTTATTGAACTTGATATTACGTTTCGGGAGGAATTCCTTCTTATAGAAAGAGACCTTGCACGACTCTGAGAACGTAAGCTAAACAAGACATCTATAATGTTAAGCTTAACCATAATTTTTTGTATAATTTGTAATAGATTAGACTTGATTGGCTATGATGTAACTTTTAGATTTATCTCATAACAAGATTCAAGAAACTCCAAAAGAAACAGGAGAGATAGTTCAAGATTCAATGCAGAAAAATGACATTGTGTCAGACCATAATTCTAATGAAGTTGTTGTTACTGGACACAATACTTTCATCTAATTTATGATCTTAATAAAACATCAAAAGAAAATGAGATCTTTTAATTCATGCTATTAGTTTGATATTTTGGCTTGATTTTTAAATACCAATTGTTTGGACTTAATTTGATCTTGTTAGATACTTTTGATTTTTCATGGACCTTGAGTGGACCCGGTGAATGTTGTGACTTTGTATTTAGTGTTGAATTTGATGAAATAACAATGAACTTATTGGAGATTTAAATCATGTTGACTTGAGTTACACAATTAGTATTTTTTAACTTGAAACAGTTGGAAGACAAGATTCTCTTGCAGCCAAGGCTTTTTTATTTTTAATTTTTTGTAATGTAATTATGGTATAAATAATATAAATATATATCCTCTATTTAGTGAAACTGCTTAAAAGATTGTTGTCTTTTATCATGACTTTAACATCTTTAAAATAACATTGATTAATTAAAAGACACGCATAGAATTTGGGTAAGATATAAAATACAAATTTATCACTAGGTATACAATTTTTAACTTAAAAATTAAAATCAGCATAATTCAAATTAATTTACATATACAATTACCAAGGTTGCGAGAATCGGACGGTCAATGAACCGATGAGGTGACTGGTTTACTAGTTTACAAGTTCAACCGGGGTTCAACCGGAATTCAACCGGTTTAATTAAATATTAAATAAAATTATTAAAAATTTAGTATATAAACACATGAAATACAATACGAGTTCCTTAATGCATTGAAGAGGAAATTATCCAATAGCTATTAAATGTACAATGATGATGCCTATACCAAATGAATTATGTAAATGGAACACAAACTTAAAAAACAATCTATAACCTCTAGAGCTCTTAGTGGCTTCAGTTCTCTGTGAACTTTTTCATCTGCATTACTCATTGACTCCCCTGCCCTGTTGCATTCTTCATTGCTCTTGACCTGCTCCTCTGCTGTGTTGCACGGTTCATCAAGAACCATTCGATTCCTATCTTCACATTCACCATTTTGGCATTCTCTCTACAATCTTCGGGTGGAGATGCATGAAGAACATTCTCCTGGCAGGTTCAGAAGCATCCCTTTCAGATACTTTCACCACTAACACAATATAACAAAAATCAAGCACATAAAATGCACCAAAATTAGATAAAATTAAAACTTGATAAATTCAGATGATACGGCAATGAAGTTATTAAAAAACCAGAGTCCCAAAATTGAACTTTTATCAAAATTTATATTCGGTAAAATTCAGAATTACAAAATGATTAATCCATATAATTAACAAAATAAAAAAAATTTTGAAAAGCAGAAGAACTCAAAAAAAAATACTTTGCATTTGAAGTTATGAATTCAAATCTGCCCTAAATTCCTCACTGAGTAAAAAATTAATTGAAAAAAAAAACCAGAAAAATTTTTAACATAAACAATGTAGTGAAGCAATCCATCATAACACCATCAACTGAGAATCAAACAAATTAGTAACAAACAAGTGAAGCAACTCAGAAATTAGAATAAATAAAATTAACAAACACAACAGAGGAAACAAATAAAAAACTAAAGTGAAAAAGGGAAGAAATTAGTGAAAATAAACAAGACCACGAAGATGTTGAGGGACGATGAAAATTGAAGAACTCACGGGCGACGGCGAAGAGCCCACGTCGGCTCAGGTACGTTCGCACTTCAGACAGAGAGGTGCTCGACACAGACAGAGGAGAGATGTCTCAGAGACAGAGGCATTTTTGCCATTTTGGTGAGACTGAGAGTGAAAGAGAAGAGAGAAGCAGAGAAGCTCGGTAAGCCATGCACATCAACCACAGCTCCACCGCCTCCTTCCTCTGCCGCTGCCGTGCTCCGACAAGCCTCATTCTTCTGCTGCTCTCCAAAGAACCTTTGAATTAGGAATTTTGATTTTGGTGTTGGTGACACTGAGAGTGAGAGAAGGGAGAGGGGATTGGGGGCATTTGGGCTACGCGTATTTTTTTTTTTTTAATTAAAGTATTAAACCAAAACGACGACGTTTGGTGTTTAAGGGAAGAACCGGATTTCAACAAAAAAATTGATCGGTTCGTTCGGTTCACCAGTTAACTATCGGTTCGACTGATTTTTTTATCGATTTTTTGCAGGCTGATTTTAGATGTTGCCGGACCGATTAACTGACCGATTTCTGGTTAATCCGGTCGAACCGGCCAGTCAGGTCCGGTTTTCAGAACAATGACAATTACTAATCTATTATCAGTAATTATGTTTATTCGATTTTAAAAAAATTGACAATTTAAAATCAATAATTTTACACAAAAAAATCAATGTAATTGTATTATTTTTAAATTAAATAATTATAAATAAAAGCGTTCTTATTATTTTAAAATTTTAAAATATATATAAATGTGCTAGTCTTTTTTTAAATCACCATTATCATATTAATTTTTTTAGGACGACCTCCGCGATCAAATATATCCCATAAGTATATCAACAAAGGAGATAAATATATATCTTGTAATTATGATCTTTATCTATATAATTATACTCTAATATTATTAATTTAAAGATCATTATTATATATTTAATTTTGTTCTGGTGATTTGTTATTATAATGATTATAATTATTGTTATTATTCTATTATTCTGGTAGTTTGATTTATTGTTATTATTATTATTATTATTTAAATTTTTGGAGGCTAACACTACTATCTACTGAAGATAGGTAATTATACTTTTTCAATGTTCAAAACGCAGAAACCACCACCATTTCCCTAATCCTTTTTTTTAGTCATTGTTGACCCCTTCGACGCTTGGCCCACCAGTGATTGCCGTTCGCCCTCGTCTTCTCCTTAACGTCACTAGATGTCGTGCTCGGAGCTGTTGCGTCGCAGTCTCTATTGTTGTCTTCAAGCCAGTCTCCTTCCTTGTTGTCATTGGCCCCGAAATCGACGTCTCTATTCTTGCGTCAAGCCTCTGTCTTCGAGTCTCTTCTCTCTCTGTCCGAGGTCTCATCCTTCCTCTCTTGACGTCATCTTCCTTCCTCCCTCGCTGCCGGTAAGCACTATTGGTTCAATCTGTGTGGTTGCTGATTTGCTTAAAGAAAGTGTAACCATTATTTTTGGAAGATATGAACTAATAACTCTGAAACCGAGGAAGAAGCTTCAAAAGTTCCAGACCCAGAAACACATTATATATTACAAATGCTTTTTCTTAAATAATGATTTATAGTTGACATGAATGATTCTGTTGATCCATTTTGCTGTGTTGATTTGTTGATAGAGTTCTGAGTTGGGGTTTATGTTTTTTTTAATGTTGTTTTTAAGTGCGTTAACTTTGTATTTTGAAGCAGGATTTGTTAAGAGTGTTAATTTTGTTGCTGCTTTTGAAAAAAAAATTCTTATCCTAGAATTTTGTTGCTGATATAAGATTATGGTTGCTGATTAATTGATTTAGTGAGAAAGTTATACCCAGAAAGACTATTAATTTAATTGATTTAGTAATTGTTGTTTGTAACAACCTAGTTTTTGGGTACACGAGATTTTTTTTGAAGATACGGAGTTTTTTGAAAGATCAGTGAAGGGAACATCTCTGATATATCATCAAGCACCTCAATCTATATCATCATTATGTCATCAATAAGCAAGAACATCTTTTAAGATAAGTTTGACGACACAGTCGCGAAGAACCTAGTTTTTGAACCGTTTCGGTTAGGAGTTTTAGACTTTGATTTTCATAGTTAGTCTATGTTTGACGAGCCGAACTCGATTCTTGAGAGAAGAGAAATAGTAATATATTATTATTATTATTATTATTATTATTATTATTATTATTATTATTATTATTATTATTATTATTATTAGAGATGTTCGAATAATAGTATAATATTATTTGATCTGTTTTAGTTAAAAATAGGAGATCGGTTTAACCGGTTTCACAGTCTACTGGTGCAGGTTACACCAGCATTCTCTGATGACTTTAGTAATGTTAATGACACATCATATACCTTCTATTCTCATGTTAATCATGTTACTAGTGTCATTTATACTAGTAGGTCAGATATTAATCTCTAGATGAGTTATTAAGTGTATGTTCTAATAATACATCTAGTTTTAGTAATTATACACCTGAGATATTTTTCAACCACCTCTCTAACTAGCCAATCATTATCAAGCACGACTTTCCTCACCCTCCTCCCCCAAGACCTTCCAAGGCTGGTCATTTGCTTCATTTGGCCGAAAATGACAAGAGAGAAAAGAGAGAAAATTTCATGACACTTTAATCTTCAAAGCTTGATTTCTTCCGAACTAAAACTCAAATCAAAATTCCAATCCGACCAAAATGATCATCTCTTATTTCTCTACATAACCATGTAACATATCAAGGTTGGAAATAAGGTGAGATGGTTGTTCCCTTTCCCTTTGAATTCGGTTTTCAAGAACACATGGATAAACATGTGTTTTCTTGATGTTCTTCCACAAATCTCTTGCTTAGCTTGACTTGTGGGCCAAAGATCTTCAATTTCCAACAACTTTAAGATGAGGATATCCTTCCTAAGCTGCTGCTGAAGTTTTGGTTAGTTGATGGTTTAGAGTTTTAAAGTTGTTCTTGATGTGTTTAGGAGGAAAAAGTGTTTAAAGAACACCTAGAAGCATAACCGAATTTGAGGCAGCAAATCAAGGCATGGTTTGGTGAAATTAATCTTGATTAATTGTGTTTAAGTTGTGTGATTATGATATGATTTGATTATTCTTGAAATTGATTGTTTATATGAGTGATTCTTGTTGAAATTTTGGTGAAAATTTGATGAAATTTAATGATATTTAACTATGAATTTGTGTTCTTCATGGATGCTGGAAGTTTGAACCCTAACCCTTAAACTAGGGTTGATTTGTGTTGTAATTAAGTGGAAAATATGGGGTTTTGGTGGCTGAAATTTTATTTTAAATTTTGGTAAAAATCGGTTACTGAAAAGATTGAAAAATGGGTGAAAACAAAGAAAGAATCTGAAAAATTTACGAAGAACACTTTGAGTGTGGTGAAGAACAATGATGTACAGGCTTTTGATCTTAAAAAGGGCAAGGAAGTAATTATTTTGGTGTTTGGAGGGTTATTTTGTAATTCCTAAAAGTTAGGGTGGTTAAAGTAAAAATATTAAAAGTTACGGGTGGTAAAAAATAAATTTATAAAGTTAAAGGTAAAAATAAGTTAATTTTTGAAAGTTTAATAATGAAATAATAAATAATAATAAAATATTAAATAATATTATTTAATTAAAAAATATTTTATTAAAAATAATGCGAAAAAGGCAGTTTTTCGTAAAAGTTTTAGAAATACAACTTTAAGCTCAGAATTTCATAATTACCTTCATAAAACACTTAGGGAGTGGTAATAACATATTAGTGAGGCAAAGATAAAGGGAAGATAAAAAGTTGGAGAAAAGATAAAAATCAAAGAAAAAGTCGGTAAAGTTTTAATGACATAAACAAATGGTGATTAGTGAACAAACTAGGAGCAACATAGTTAGTATTTGAGTTGCGCCTAAGATTAGGTATAATATGAAAAGTTAAACTGTTTTAGTATAGACTTAATGAACTTATATTTGGGACAGACTAACTATTCATACCGAAATTTACATAAGCTATAAATACATACGTTAAACACAAAAACCAGAACAGAGTAAAAAGACAAAGAAAAAAGAGATGAAGAGAATAGGAAACAAGTAGAGGGCCTGTTGAAAGGTCATTTACTGCATTAAAGCATCTCCAGAGATATTTGTATGTTCATCTGCTGCATTGAGACAGTCAGATAGATAGTGGTGTGACCACTGAGAACGCTTTCCTAAAATACTTAGCTATAATTACATAACTAGCATATGCTCCTATAAGTCAAAAAACTCTTACAATGTGTGTGTGTGTGTGTGTGTGTGTGCTCTTGTAAGTCAAAGGACTCTTACAGTGAGTGTGTTGGACAGATATAAATTCACTAGTTCTGCCCTGCAAGTCAAAGGACTCTTGCAGTGGTTTGCCCTGCAAATCAAAGGACTCTTGTGATGGGTATTGCCAATAGGGAAGCCTTACCTAGTCAAAAGACTCTGGGTAACGTCAGGAATGGGTATGTAACCGACAAATGAGCTCATTACCTACACTAGGGCTAGACATGCATCATACTTGGTTGTGCATTTCCTCTTTTATGATTGTTGTATGAATGTATGCTTTCTTTGTTTGTATTCTATTATCTATGTCTGTGTTTTATTTTCTTGCATTCTTCTGTTTTTGTTCTACTTTCTATTTTTTCTATTTGTCTATTTCTTATGTTTACTACTTCTCTGTATTTTAATATTTGTCTGCTAAATAACACAAAATTAATGAACCTAACTAATAACACCGGCCCTACTAAGAACTCCCCAATTCTTACCCCTTTCTCTATCTTTTCCCCCTCCAGATGGAAGCAAGAGTATCCATCCGTAGTCCAATGATGATCATTCTACAAAAGAGTTCTACTCTGGGTAGTCTTCTGAGTCTAGAGCGAGATTTATTTTCTGTTTATACGTATATACCGTGAGACCAGCCGACATCTACACCCCGTTTATCTATGAACTTTAGCCTAAGTCCTTTGTACGATGTTGCTGTGTTATGGCCACTCAATGAAGTACCGGTGAGATGTTTTTTGACGACGTATGATTGTGTCGAGGAGTAGTAGACAATCTTTCGCCTTTTGATGACTTTCCACATGATTTGAGTTTTGAAGACCTAAAGCGTAGTTTCCCTCGCTTTAGTAGTTTAGAGGGATTAGGTGAGTATAGAGTCTCGGCTAGCCTAGGCACCAGCTTAGGGACTTCTTGACCAGGTTAGGGCCTGGGAGGTTGTAAGTATATATAAGTATATAGTTATTATCTAGCTATATCTAGGGGTGCTCTAACTAAGATCTATACTCTTATAACGGGTGGGTAACTGAATGTTGTTAACTGCTTGAGATGTATATAAGTGTGGTTATTTATAACTATTGTATCTGTTATTATATGCGAAATAATTGTGAATGATCCCGTATATTAATACAAACATTTTCAAAAAAAATTACCTCGCAAAGTATCTACGCTTTTAACAACGAATCAGGCTCATATAATAAATAATAGATAATAATTAGGAAGACAAGTTGGTAGCACTCAGTTTCCGGTATGATCTAGACATACTGAAAATTGGGTCGTTACATTGTTCATCTAAATTTGTTAACTGTTAATTGTTATTGCTACTGCTATTGTTAATTGTTATTCTTGGTGGTGTTTTGTGGTGTTCTTCTCTTGATTCTTTACTTTTCACTAGTACTGATCTTTTTTCTTCTAATGTTTGTTGGCTGTTGCTACTGTGATTTTTTTTAAATTCTGCTTAAATTAAAATATCTATGTAATCAAAACAAAAATGTATTTTCATATGTAAATATTCAAAATTGAGAACTATGTAAAGTCAATCTTATTGGGTATCTAATATTGTTGCTGCTAATTACTTTTAATTTGAGTTTGTTACCTCTTAATTGTTCTTGCTGCTGCTATTGTGTTGTTTTTAGTGGTGTGATGTGGTTGATAATAAATACGGTGAACAAGTCTGCTTGCATTATTATCTTGAAGGTTGCCGCTATTTTTTGCTTTTAACCTGTTATTGATTCAATGATTTATTATTATTCTATATTTTCGTTTTGATTTACTGTTGTGTTGATATTTGATGCTGTAATTTTCCTATTACATTTTTTCAGTTTGATAATAGTATAAGTGATAACCTTGGTGGTATTCAGTATATTAAGATGACCAGGATAGGTCATTACATGAAGACATCAAAGTTAGATACAGCATGCCAGCAACCTCAAATAGGAGTTGTTGCGGCTTCATCCTCCCATCAAGTGAACTGCCCAATTCCCCCCGTCTAGTGGTGGTGATGTTCCCGCAGCTACATCTTTATGCCCATTTCGTCCGTTCCGTAGAGCACCATAACCTGCTCCACAGACTTACACAATTGGTGTTCAAAACTCGGAGCCGGGTGATAAAGATTTAGACCTAGAGGCAAATGAGGTAGATTCCTTTGAGCAACACGTTGACAACCTATTTGTTGAATCAAAGACTCAGAAGCGAGCGCAAGGAATGCAAGACCACTGAATTTTGGATGTTTAAACAATTAGTATACAAATCTTGGATCTTTTATAGTCAAAATGATGAATGCTCTTTTTTATGATTTCATTGCATCTTGGCCACAATGATTTTTACAGAATCCAATGGCACAATCAAACAAGCTCATTTGAGTGTAATGGAAGCTATAAAGTCACATAACGATTGAAAGATCGTACTCAAATTCAACGAAAAATTTCAAGCAATTGGAGATGAAGCTGGTATACTGAGTGGCATTTTTGAATTGCTAAGTGCTGACTACAATAAATTTCCAATCTGTGAGAAAGATTGGAGAAAGATTAGCTCCAAGGACAAGATCTATAACGAATGTATAAAAGGTAAAAACTTATAGTGTTGTTGAATTAGAGAAAATTAATTTGACAATTACTAACAATTTAAATTTATCATTGTAGGAAATGTTCCATTTTGATGAAGATAGTAGAGGAATTATCAAGCGTACAATTATAAAAAGTATAGGGAGATCTTGGGAAAAAATGAGGAGCAGATTGTACTATGACTATTACAACTCTGAATAAACGATTGAACAAAATATTGAAGAACGCCCACCAGGAATTAGTGTAGATCATTAGAGATGGTTCCTTGATTATTGCAATAGTGAAGACACAAAGGTAATATATTTTTAATACATAACAGAATAAGTCTATTTATGTTGCATTGAGTTGATAAAAAATGGTGTCTAGTAACCCTTACTTTTGATGGCATGATAGGAGAAGTGTAGGAAAAATGTTATGAATTAATCGAAGCAACTATACACTCACACTGGTGGTTCAAAAAGCTTGGCAAGGCATAGAGAAGAAAAGGTAATTTATGTTTGTTTTCATTTATTGAACCATCTCTTCGTCTACATATTCACTTTTTAAACTATATTGTTACAGTCAGAACTACAAGAGAGGAAAGTTAGTAGAGGAGAGTTATGGACCTTAGTGCACAAATGACGTGATGGCGCCTATATCCATGAAGAATCTCGGGCCATTGGTGTAAGTAATACGTTGAGAATCGCTAAGTTGTTTCCCATATGTTTTATTTATAAAATTGCGGTGAATGTCCATGTGGTTGTGCTCTAACTCGTAAATGCTTATGTTTGCTTATCTATGTGTGTAGGAAAGAATTGTGGAGATTGAGCAACATGATGAATTCTCTAGACTATTGTCTCAGAATGATTCGGTTGCTCATGCTTTTGGAAAAGAGCACCCGGGTAGAGTCCGTGGCGTGGGTTTTAGACCGATTTCTAGTCAACTCTTCGGTACAACTTTTCATGAACAGAACGATGGAGCTCAAAGAGAGGAGACTCAAACGGTACTACTTGAACTATAAGCAGAGCTGACAGCTAAGAAATTAAAAAGGAAGGTAGTGGAGGAAGAAGTAGCAGCCGAGAAGACAAAAAGGCAGGTAGTTGAGAATGAAGTAGCAGTCGAGAAGATAAAGATGCATGCAATTGAGAGTGCTCAAAGATGTCTAATTCAAAGGCACGGTGGGAAGCTACCATTAGACATCGCTGCATGGATGAATTCCTTGGAGGGACAAAGTGGCAAGTAGATCTTAAGATTAAATTTTTTTTTTTTGGAATATACACTTTTTAAAAGTTGACTATGCAACTCTTAATAAGGGAAACATTTTGTTGATATTTATATATGATTTTGCTTCGTAGTTTTTTTAATGTTGTTTCGCCTTCAATATATATTTTGAGAGAAAATAATAAGATTTATAATATTAAGAAAAATTCCAAAAATTGACAAAAAAAAACTAGTATATTCAAATTAAAAACATCGTCGATTTGTGGTGCAAACACAATATTTTTACGGAGTTTAGCCAGGGAATTAGCGGCAGTTACAAAAATGGCCGAAAATAAATTAAAAAATTTTATTGTATCAGATAGCAGCGGTTAGACCGCCAAATAAATTTGAAAAAAAAGTCCTCAAATAGCAGCGGTTCATAACTATCAGTAAATATTGCCAAATTTAAAGTTAGTCATATAGAGACGGTGCAAAACCGCCGCTATATATTGTTTTCGGCGATTATACCAATAGTTCATAAAACTCACCACAAAATCAAATGTCTGCCCCCTAAACCACAACGTTTATCAAACCGCTAACATTCTATTTTATGATGGTTTAAAACCGTAGCAAAAGCCTTAAAATACCGTCATTATTTCCCGCTTGTCTTGTAATGATAATAATAGTACTCTATAATAGTAAGAAACAATAGTACTCTATAATAGTAAAAAACAAGTGACATAATCCATAATAGTAAGAAACAAGTGACAATTATAAGATCCTGCCAGGATTCGACCCTTGCACCTCATGTATGGCTAAACACACCTCCACTACTAAACTAATTGTCTTCTACCTATAAAGTGTGTTAATAATTTTATATATTGAATACCTAGTGCAACTTAGAAAGAATTTTTTTGTTATATATATTTTTTCATATAATAAATATAAAAACTCATATTATATTATAATTTATATTATTATTTTATATTTTTATTTATGTGAGACCAATTTTATCGGTTTAACTAATAATTTATCGATTGAACTAATAAACCAATAAATTTAAATCAATAGGTTGATTGGTTTAATTACCGATTCAATTCTTACCACTACGAATTTTACACAACCATTCTAGTGGTCACCTGTGTACATGAATGGAACGTAATTCGTAGGGTGCAATACATTATCTCTATTTCCCAAAATTGTTCGTACATACTCACACTAATATTTTATAGCAAATCATGTTTCAAATTAGTTAAAAAGAGAAATTTAATGGGATCAGCAATTTTATTAAAGTTTGGCCAGTACTTAACCAGTAAAAAGAAAGTAAACAATCATATACCATTAAATATAATCTCAAACCATTAAAAATATTAATGATAACTAATTAATAATTACAAATTATAAAATTTGTTGGCCCCTAATACTCCTCTTTGTTAAAATACTTCCAAGCTAAAAGGGTATCCAATGATGCATGAAGCATGTTTGTATTCGGTCTCATGCACAATAATCATCTAG
>NC_029780.3:17325293-17332638 GCF_000817695.3 Arachis duranensis | reverse complement strand
TTTTTTTTTTTTGTTCATGATATTTTTCAACTCGACAGGTTAAGGACTAATTTACTCTAGATTGAAGCTTCATTTAAGGGGTTTGTCGTTAGCTAATAGATTACTGCATCCACAAGATAAAATTCAAACCTCTAATACTTATTTAAACGGACAAATGAGTTGACCACTCGATTAACTTAAATTAGTTAATCATCAAATCAATTTAATTTCTGCAAATGCATTATTGATCATTAAATCACGTGTTTATGTACGTAGAACAAAAATTTGATTACCCAACAAACCGACATATAGGGTGTGTTTGAAAATTTTTTTTGCAAAGAACTTAAATTGAATTCTTTAAAAAATTAATTTGTAATTTAATTTTCACATTAATTTTTAAATTTGAAATAATAGATTAAATTAAGAATGAACTTTTAAAATATATTTAATATTATTATTTTACCCCAAACTAAAGAAATTATTTTTTATAATAATTTTAAATGAAAAGAGAGGGAAAAAGAAGAGAGAAGGTGTGATGTGATGATAAATGATAGTGCTGCTCAGAGAGAAAGAAACAGATGAAGGTTGGAGGGGGATAAAAGAAGAGAAAAGAGAAAATGAGTGAGAAAAGAAAAATAGGTATATTTGAAATATCAAATTATAATATGATTAATTTGAACATCTCCATTTTAAATAAAAATTCTATAAAAATAAATTTGTAAATCAGAATTATTTGAGTTTGATTTATTTTTTATTTAAAAATAAGAATTAAAATTCTCAAAAAAAATAAATTTATGTATTTTTTATATTTTAAAATAAAAAATTCAATTCTCAAAAAAATTTTGATTCTAGACTTTTTAAACACACTCTTATAAAAGAAATTCAATTTAATTTTTAGGATAAATGAGTTCTAAATTTACATAAATAACCTAAATTCAATTCTCAATTGCATATTTATATAAATCAAATTCAATTAATTCGATTTACACTTTTTCAATATAAATCGAATTCAATTGATTCAAATTAGTAAGTGTACTAATAAATCGAATTCATTAGAATCGATTTACAATGAAAACTATTTTTAGCGATGTAACATCGTAACTTTTAGCACGTCATGATCGTACTAAAGTGAGGTGTTACTAACCTGTTTTCCTTATTTACTATTTAATACTGAGCTTTACTTCGATTTTGCGTTTCAATTTTTGGAACACACCGGAAACTTTTTTTTTATTAATCAAACTCAAATCCAACTCCATTTGTAACACCCTACCATACAGTGTCTTATGCTTAAGTCATAATTCAGAGATGGCAAGGTATTACGACCTCTAAAATAAAATTTAGTACGTATAATAGTATGAATAATGATTATAACTAGGAGCCTTTGAAGAAAAGGGGTAAAACAAAATCGCAACTCGAAAGCGCAACACTCCGATCAAAGACGTAACGAACATGGATAAACCAGCGCGAGATTATATATATATATATAAAGGAGTGTCAAAAACATGAATATCAAAACTCATAATCCGATTGCGAAGATAACCGGTCCGAGCATAGCAATATATACATGTAAATAAAATAGGAAACCCCAAGAAAAACCCAAAGGGACATAAAGACATAAAACTTATTCTCCAAAATCCCCTCTAAGAGGAGTCATCAAAGTTTGTATTATTTAATGGAGATAAAAGTATCTAAGCAAAGCATATAAACTAAAACAGAACCCCAAGAGCAAAGGATCTTCGTTAATCCAGAAGTCTCCAACATGCTTCAGCAAGAAGCCTCACGTCCGACATCTGAAAACCACAAAATCTGCATAGGTGAGAACCAGAGGTTCCCAGCATGGTAACAGTTCCCACATATTTAACATGTAATATCAGAGGAAAGCCGAAGGTAATCCTAGAACTCCCACCAGATAAATCAAAGCTTATAAACGGACTAAACCATAAATGGCAACTGACTAAAGATTCTTCAGTCTAACTAATACTTCACGTTCATAATCCTTCAGACCTCCCATCCACTAGCAAGAGTATAATATATCAAACATAGTTATATCAAACAAGAGATATACAAATAGGAACAGATAAGGCATTTAGACAATTAGCAAGTAATGTGCAGTCAAATAGACAATCTCAAAGAATTATTCACATAGTATGCATATGATGAATGCCTGTCCCTAATGGCTGATGATATCATCTGTCGGTTATATAGCCAACCCGACAAGTCCTAGTAGCTAACCATTGGACTATCCCTTTGTCGCGCATCCCCAACTCGAGTTATACTCAACAAAATCGTGATCATAATCATGATCCATATCCAACACCCTCACTGGTGTATATTCACGGGGGCGAGCTCATCCGGAACTTTCACAGTGTCCGGCCACACTACCGACATAGGGTCAGCAGAGTATCGAGTCTCGACCTGGAGCACGTGGTGGCTAGCCACTGCTTTCATCTAGGGAAACTCGTGTCTCAGATAGTGGAAGTGCAACATTCACATTTCATTCAATAACATATATGCATTTATAATCGGCCATAATCAACAATGGCTCCGCTGTAACTCGACAATAACTCAGCCATCTGACTCACGGTTCAATCCAGAACCAGCCAATTTATCAATAAATACCGCCCTTCGGCTTACGACATACACAGCACTTCCACCGCCATCCTCCGTATCTCATATAATCATCTTTGATCATCATTGATCATAACTTTTCCCCTTGCTTCACTCGCAAGTTACCACATCCTCTATCTCATTTTCTCATTGCTAGGCATATAATAATGATTTAAGACATAAGTGGTGAGATTGGAGGCTTAGAAGTATGAAATTTGGCTTTTAAAACTCAAAAATCAACTTTGGAATGAAAACAGGGCCACGCGTACGCGTTTTCCACGCGCACGCGTGGATGGCCTTAAAGTTCATCGATGCGTATGCATCACCCACGCGGACGTGTGGATTGAAAAACAGCCAAACGATGCATATGCATCAGCCACGCATACGCGTGGGTGCATTTGTGCCCTAGGCACAAAACTGACACAATTTTGGCACGATTTTCATATGGCTGGGCATTTGGTGCAGCGCATCGACGCGCACGCGTGCACCACGCACACGCGTGGATGGTGCCTCTTTGAAAAATGACGTGCACGCGTCAGGCATGCCTTCGCGTAGGTGGGTGTTCTGCTAAAAATTATTCTAAGTTAAAAGTTGCAGAATCCACAAATTAAACTCCCAATCTTCCAATAGACATAACTTCTTCATTTCAAAACATTTTTCGCCCGTTCTTTGAACGGCATGAACATCTCGGATCCAATTTCATTTCTAAACAAATTTGGTACAAAACAGGGATCTGGAGTCTAAGTTATGTCCCATCAAAGTATGCCCAAAAACCATGTTTTCATACAAAACCACAAAGTGCCATTTTCAAAACAAACCATTTGCAACCCTTTTCAAAATCAACCAAAACATGCCAATTTCATCCCTTTTTGAAATCAATCATAATATACCAAAATCAACATCAAGCCTCCTCAACTCATACATTAACACTTCACCACAATTCATAAAACATCATCCCACCATTTTAATACTTCTCAATCAAATGGCTAAGAGACAAACACATTAACATGTCATACATCCTTTCTCATCCCAATTTCCAATCAACCATCATTACACATAACCAATATCATACTCACCATTAATATAGTTTCACCCACAATTCAACCTTAATTAGTCATCAAGCATATATCACAATATGCATTTTTCTCATATATCACACCATCAAGGCACCAATATACATAACCACATATATGACCACATCATATATCTCATCCATTCAACAACATCAACAATTCAATGCCTATCTTAGAGTCTCTAGTCTAAGTATTTTCCACCACATTACATTTTAGATACGAGAAACCGAGACCATACCTTAGCCGATTTCCCAAACTCAACCGAAGCACTTCCAAACCACTTTTCCTCAAGTTTTCAAGGTCTCAACACCTCCAAGAACAGATCTTTACCACCAAAATCCCTTTTCAAGCTTTTTAAAGTCACCAATCAAGCTCCAATACACATATAAAATGCCTAAGCCACAAAATCATACCAAAACACAAGAGCTCAATACCAAAAACCTCAAATTCAACATTCTTACTAGGGTTTGAGATTACTTACCTTTTCTAAGGTTCAAGGAGACAAGATTAATCTTCTCCTTCAAGAGAGTTGGGTCCTATAACATCAAAGAGCCTAAAATCTCAATATTTTCACACATGAAATTCGAAAATAAGGGCTGCAATTTTGAAGAGCAAACTGTAGCTTACCTCAAGATTGATTGTATGTGTTTTGTAAAGCTCTCTGCAGTGAACGTGTGGCTGCAAACGGTGCGACAATCGGAGCTCTAGATCAAAAGTTATGGTGGTTTGAAAATCAAATGAGAGAAAGAACTTGAGAGAGTGTTCTTCCTCCCTTGGCCTCTATTTCAGCGTGTGTTTGTGTATTGTGAGGAGAGAAAGAGTGCTGAAAATTAGGGTATTAGGTTTAGTTAGGTTGCGCCAAGGGCCCACTTTGGATCCGGTTGGTCCAATTTCTATAAAATTGGTAACGAAATTCTCGTCTCAATCTCCTCTATTATATTAAAGCATAAAAATCACATTTTTTGCTTTCTAGAATAAATTCTCATTTATGGATTAATTAGTCATTAATTAACCAAATTTTATACCATTCAACAATTATCAATACAACAATTTCTTCAATAACTAACTCATCATCTTTCAATATAACAAGAAAACACTAATTTAATCACTTTTCACGCCACAACTCAACCAATTCTCATCACAATTTCATCACATTCATCCATATTCACAATCACCAACAATCTGAATTTCATCAATTCTCAACAATTAGTCACACAAGACATTTATAAATTATTTACAGTTATCCACTAAACTTCAGTGGCATTCATAAATTAAAACGATTAATTTTAAAATAAATCCCCTACCTTAGTTAATCGAAATCCACAAAATTAAATGTGACTCCAACTTCGTTCTAACTTGCATCAGCTACAACAGCAGCTCTAATAGTTTCCTGATAGCATCAACACTATCCTCTATGATAGTTCTAGTAGTAAACAGGAAAAATAGAGTAGCAGCACTGAACAGAAACATAGGTTTCCATAGTTAGAACAGATGAAAGACATAGGAATAGGATAGAAGTAGAGCAAGGATTAAAGTTCACGGTCTCAAAAATGGGGGAATTGGAACCGAATCAACAGCTTCAATGGCAGCTCTGATGGCGGCAGAGGCTCCGGCAGCTGCGAGAACCAGGAGCAGAAGCAGCTACGAGCAAGCCTCCCCTCCAGGCCTCCAAAAGCAACACCAGTTCCAACAAGACTCGACGATGGTAGCGGCCGACTTCAGTGCTGGCGACACCGGGCAGAACGGTGACGGTAAAAGCTCGATGCAGTGGCTGGTCCTCAACAGCGGTGGCGACAACAACGACCCCAGTTTCTCCTCTTCGTGTTCTTCTCTTCCTGGAGCTCTCTCTCCTTAGATCCACTCTCCTCCACGGTGAGTCAACGGTGGTAGCAACGAAACCCCAGCAGTGACGAAGGCAAGGCGGTGGCGCAGGCAGCAATGCCTCCCTCTCTCACTCGCGATGGCAGCGCGGATTCCATGGGACTACGATAGGCATGAACGGCTTCCTCCTTCAACGGCGACAGCGCAGAAACGACGGCTCTGGCGAGGCGGCTGGACGACTCTCTCTCTCTCTCTTCGCGGTTCCGTTTCCGACGACGGCTCAGCAGCAATGACCAATGGTGACACGCGACGGAGGTGGCGACTGCGTCGGCCTTCCTCTCCTTTCTTTGCACTCTCCGTTCTCTCTTTCTTTCATGGGTAAGGAAGGCTCTGTGTGTGTGACGAGAGTTTTGGTGCTCTGTGTGTGTGTGTCATTGTTATTGAGTGTGAGTGCATTGGGCGAGGGGTTGGTGGTGGGTTAGTGAGTGGCGGTGAGGAAGGATGACAGATGGTGGGGGTATACGTGTGTGTTTTAGAAATTAGGGTTAGGATTAGTGAATTAGGAATTAGGGTTTAGAATTGGGTATTTTGGGTTAGGGTAGAGTATTAATTTGAAACTAAGTTTAACCTAATATAATTAATTTCAAAAATAATATTTATTTTCCAAATTACAAATTATTTATAACTAAACACTTTAATTTAGAATTATAGATGAATAAATAATTTTTTTTAGTTTATAATATTAATCAAAACTTTTAATTATTTAATTTAAATTATATACAAAACTCTCTTTCATTTTTAATTATTAATAATAGCACAATCTTTTTAATACTACTAGAAGCCAATTAATTTAAAAATTTGATTTAAAAAATAAATTTTTTTCATAATTACATAATTATAAATTTATGATGCAAAAAATATTTTATCAAAAAATTATTCTAATGTTTGACTTTTAAAAACCGAATTATTTATTTAAATAGTTAAATTTTTATATAACCTAATATAATAAAATAGGTTTAAACTTTACTATTATAATTGTTATTTATTATTATAATATTGTCTATATTCTCTTATCATAAATAATTTTATAAAATTTGAAATTTTTTTAGAAAATATTATAAGTACTATAAAAATTTGTAGGTCAATTTATGTAAATCGGTTTATTAAGAGAATTTTTATAGTACTCATAATATCTTGTAAAAAAAATTTAAAATTTATANACTATGACTAAAATTTTAATAATTTTAAATTAAATATTTTTATAAAATTTTAAAATTTTTTATTGTATACATTTTATGTAATTATTGTAAATGGATTAAAAAATATAATGAGTATTATAAAAATTTGTAATGTATTCAATTTACTTGTTCTTGTATCAAATACAATAAATTGAATTAAGTGATTTTAATTTATCATGCATGGACATCAAAATCATTAAATCGAAATTAATGAATTTGATTTACTTTGGACGTGATTTGACTCTTATAACTTCAATTTATCTCTATAAAAACTGCTCTTACTAAATGAATTTAATTTATTAGTACACCTATTAATTAGAATCAATTGAATTCGATTTATATTAAAAAAATTAAATTGAATAATTAAATTTGATTTATATAAATATATAATTGAGATATTCATATAATTTTTTTGTATTTAGGATATTTATATAAATTTAAAACCTATTCAATTTGTTTATGTAATTTATTCTAGTTTTTGCACACTATTATATATATCATTAATTAAATTGACAAGGTAACTGACATCCATCCAAAGAAGGTGCCAGTATATATTAGAAACACTAATTTTTAAATTTATTATAATAATAAATTTTAAATTTGATCAATTTTATTTTGAAAAATATA
>NC_029780.3:17304241-17325122 GCF_000817695.3 Arachis duranensis | reverse complement strand
TTTATAAAATTAATTATAAAAAAATATATTTTACTCTCTCAAATAAAAAAGATGTGAAAAGATTTATTTTCAAAGATATGTTTCTCTAGTTTTTTCACTCTTAAGTGAAAGAGAACAAGAAGAGAGATTTGCTATGAGAACACAATAATTTCTCTTTTGATTGGGGTTGCTTACGGGATACGTTTGGGGAGTTCAAGAAAGGGACAAAATAGAGACATAAAATTGGTGATTGCTGATTCGCTGTGAGTCCCGATCCCAAAAATTGACCACAGTCATGGAGATAAGTCCTCAA
The DNA here is from genome assembly GCF_000817695.3 of Arachis duranensis. Lineage (NCBI taxonomy): Eukaryota > Viridiplantae > Streptophyta > Magnoliopsida > Fabales > Fabaceae > Arachis > Arachis duranensis. The sequence goes on along the minus strand of NC_029780.3, from coordinate 17,324,830 downwards.
AGTGATTTCTGGAGTTATACTCGAGTCTCATAATAGTCCCTAAACTTAATAGTTACTCATATTCGTCTCTGAAGTTACATTTCGGGACTCAGATTCGTCCTTTCAGCACATTCCGTCCACCTGGCACTACCGGAAAGCTGATTTGGACTCTTTCGTGACACGCTGGCCAAGTAACGACTAGCTGACGTGGATTAGTAAATTTTTATGGTGCAATTTGGTCCATAAATCAAAATTAAAAATTTTAATCCCCAAATTTAATTATTATTCTCTTCTCTATAATAGTAACCCCTCTCTTTTCTTTTCTTCTCTTCTCTTCTCCATATGGATGTAAAAGAGACTACAAATTACAACTTTATTGAAAGCACACATATGTTTTGTTAATTAAAAGTCACATACTATGTCTTTGTATTTAATATTTTATGCACTCATTTAACTCTAGCTTAATTAAAATATTTTACAAAATTCAATTTTATATTTTTATATGATTTTACAAAAATCTATCTCTTGTATTTACGGAATTATAAAGTTACATCGTTATTATTATATACTACATTACATTTCCTTTTGAATCATATTCCAAAATAACCATGTATCATCCTAATTTAACTGTCATTCATATAGTATTAATATAAAGTGTTATATTAATGACATTTCAAATCGTATGACATCTCCATTAAAATGACGTGTTTAAGATTTTATTATAATTAAATAGGTATTTCAAATTAATTAAGGGTAATATTAGAGAAACAAAAAATAGTAAAAATTTACCTAATTTGATATTTATTATTTTAGTCTCTAATTAATAAAAAATTAATTGAGCAAAATAAATAAAACTAACTAATTTAAGACGCTAATTTGATCATATTAAAATATTAATCATATCATCTTTTTATTTGTAAATGTCTAACATTTTATATTAACATTAGAGATGAGTTGAGATTCACAATTTGTGAATTTAGGAATTAATTTAATCATTTTTAAAAGTCAACAAATTTTTATGAGCGTTTACAATTTTAGAAACTAAACTTTGCATTATTTCTTTAATTATATATATCACATAACTTTTTTTATGTTATAATTTCACCATCTTTCTTACAAAAAAAGGGATAAAAGCGGTTAAATTTGTTCAAATAATGGTTGTTAAGAAGACTCTAGTTGTTGTTATTGTTATAAGATACTTCAACTAAAAATAAACAAAAAGAAAAATCTTGTGAATTTGGGATATGAAGATCTATGCCTGTAGAGAAAAGAGGGATTACTGTAGAGAAGGGAATGATGATTAAATTTGGGGATTAAAATTTTTAATTTTGATTTATGGATCAAATTGCATCATAAAAATTTACTAATCCATGTCAGCTAGCCGTTACCTGACCAGTGTGTCACGAAGGAGTCCATATCAGCTTTCCGGTGGTGTCAGGTGGACGGAATGTGCCGGAATGACGAATTTGAGTCCCGGAGTGTAATTTTAAGGACGAATATGGGTAACTTTTAAGTTCAAGGACTACTATGAGACTTGAGTGTAATTTCAAGGATCACTTTGAGACTTATCTCCACATTCATGAGTCCAGGCTACTTAATAGTTATCCGATATTTATATTAATTTACTTATTACGTATTTTGGGTCAACTTCTTTTGCTAGTTTAATTAAAAAGTTAACTTTTCAATTAAAATTTTAATTTTAATATATTAAGAATATAAAATATTTTATAAATTATGTAATTATATTTATTTTTTAATAATTATTTACACAATTAATATAAAAAATAATTATTTATACTAATATAATGTTACATAATTAAATATACGTGTAAAATTATTTTATATTAATAATATATTAAAATTAAATTCTTTAATTAATATCAGTTAATTTTTAATTATGTTTTAAATTTAAATTTTAAATTTTTTAAAAAGTAAAAAATCAAACAATACTTTTAAAATAAATAAAAAATTAATTAATATTATTTAATTAAAATTTATTCTATATACTTATTTTTTTACTTATTTTCTGTTAGAGTTTAATTAGAAAATTAATTATTTTTTAGCTAATATTTTTTTTAAAATTACTATAATTTGATTTTTCTTTTCGTATTAATTTCCTCTCAATCGCTATTTCTCCTCCTCCTTCTCCACTTTAATTTATTTTCCCTCTTTACTACTTTGGTATTAGCCAATCCTCTTTTTTAAACTTCAACAAGTAGAGAAATTTACAAATTGTCAATGAAAAGAATTGAGTCTTACATTGGGAAAAAGAATGATTCAATCCTGTATAGTTACACAAAATAAAATAATATAATATTAGATCATTATATATCAAAATGACGGCCGTACTTTTGGGTTTTTTGTTATCAATGACAACACCTCCATTACTGCCGGGTCAGAAGCTGAAAATTAAATGGTTATTTAATTGGTGACATTAGTTTTAGTGGTTGCTCAATGCCTCATGATTCATGTATCTAATTATGCAAGATTTCTTACCCCACCTAACCGTTACTTTTCATTACAAAAGGCCCACTCAGAGTGGTGAACTTATCCCTTTCAATTCATTGCCTTATTTTAAACAATTTTCTTAAGAGTTTTTTAAAGATATTGGTTAAGAGAATAAGTGAGACAAGTTTTCGAATATTTTTTAAATGCATTGAATATAAAAAGAAAATTAAATATTAACTTTTGTTTTGTATATTCTATAAAAAGTTTCTTTTTGTAATGTTCATTATTAATAAAAATATCTTTAGGTAAACTTTTTATCAGAATATAAATTAATTATGTGATTATTATAATTAGCTCTTAACCTATCAAAAAATATTATGAACCAAAAAAAAGTTATGAAACTTACATTATTATAATTCTAGTTTAGCAACAAATTATATTCTTTTGTTTATATTTGTAAACTAATTAAACATCTCTTCTCAAACCAATCTCTTTTATTTGGAAACTTAAACAGGCATTTTGTCTCTCGGAGAAAGAAAAAAAAAGTAGAAAATATTCTTTAAATTAGTTAGTAAGTATAAATAACAATTAATTGGGTTCTTTACGGTTTTTTTCCCATAATCCTGAGAGATCAATTGATTCAACATTTTTCGTACCACATTAGTTTACCTAATAACATGTCACGTAACGGTTAACGAATTAACGATTTATGTAATTTTTTTTTGTTACAAACATATTGATTGATCAACTAACGAAAAGATTAATTTAATTGATGATTTAAAATTGAAGAACAAATTTGTTAACAGTTCAATTATACATTTAAATGTTTTTATTTTGTCAATTAAATCTAACAAAATTTGCCTAGATCTAACAAAAATTATTCACACAATATATACGTAATTCATGTATTTTTTTTTCACATTTGTTTTTTTTTCATTGTTTATTTTTTTTTATCATTGTCATTCTTTTATTATTCTTTCTGTTGTTGCGTGCGGTATTTTTTTTATTATTTTTTTTGTATTTTTATTCTTATTAAAAAGATGAAATAAAAAGAAGAAGATAATAAAAAAAATAAGAGGATGATAAAGAATAAGAGGAAAATAGGTAGTTTTAAATTGTGTAAAATTTATTAAAAAAAGTAGCATCAGAATTTTTTAACTGTGACGTAAAAAGTTTTTAACTTTGCCATTGAAATTTTTTTAACCGTAACACAAATTTTTAAATTGTGCAGAATTGGTTAGAAATAGTACCAAAATTTTTTACTGTAACATAAAAAAATTTTTAATTTTGACATCGAAATTTTTTAACCATAACACAGATTCTTGATAAGAGGATAAAACAAGAAAAATGATGAGAATGTAAAATAAGAATAAAAAATAAAGAAAAAGATATGAGAAAGTAAAGGAAAAAAAAGAAAAATTTTGAATTATAGAGAATTTATTAAAAAAGTTGTATTGAAATTTTTTAATTTTGACAAAGAAATTTTTTTAACTAATTTTTTTATTATTAAACTAATTGAGTGGTATTAAATTCATATATAAGAGGTCTAACTATTTTTGTATTATTTGTAATAAATTATTGTATTTTTTAGTTTTAAAATATATTTATTTAAATATATTTTATTAGTTGAATGAGTTAATATTTTAGATTTGTAGTTCTTTATAAATTTTTAATGTTATTTATTAAAAATTTTAGTGTATGTTATTATTTTTAACAGATTTTTTGTGTCATTAATTTAAAATTTTTGTATCACTTTTATTATTGTTAACTAATTGTGTGATATTAAATTAAAAAAAATGATATTGATGATGATAATGGTAAAAAAAAAAAAAAAAAAAAAAGAAAAAAAAGTAGAAAAAGAGAAAAACGAAGATAAAGAAAAAAAAGAGATAATGAAAAAAAAAAACAGCAATAATGATCATGATAATAATAATAAAGATAACGAAGAAAGAGGAGAATAAAAACAAAAATGCAATCACGCATATATAAAATTACCTTAATTAGACTTGGGATAAAAAAAGTTTGGTTGGCTTCGTATTTCTGTTTGACTCATTAGAAAACTGAAAACTAATCTAATCATGTTATTAGGAAGACCCTTAATAAAAACATAACGAAGCAAATCATTATGATATTTATTTCCTTCTCCCTTGTCCGGTTGTCCCACTCAAATGTGGAAATGAACTTGCACAAGATTGACATAAATTAAGGCAAGAGAAGCTCCGCCATTTAGCTAAATGGACCTCGTGAGCGTGAGAGAAGCTCCCTCCCCCCTCTTTCTCAATAATAATAATAATAATAATAATAATAATAATAACACTTACAATCAAATTGGGATAGTCTAATAATTAATTCATAAATTTATTTAAATAAGTATCGAAAATTTGAATTTTATATTGTATATATAGTAATCTATTGACCAACAATAAATCCTTAAATGAAATTTAGTACTGTGGCAGATTAATCTTTAGCCTGTTAGATTGGAGGATATCGTAAAAAAACAAAAAAAAAATTGTTTAAAAAGTTAAAATGTATATAACTATAGATTATAAAAATTATTTATAATATAAAAAAGTTAATCATTAAATTAGTTAATATATATTTGCATAAATTTGTATACGTGTTTTAATTTATACATTTAGCAGTTCGAGAGAAATTTACTTTTAAGCTAGTATTCATGCAAGATAACTTTCTCAAGAATCAACAAGAATTCATATAGAACAAGGGTTGTTCTTCCGATATATCCAAATTCATAAGATGAAGAATGAAAGTAATCCTTGAAACTGAATCAATACATTAATTAAAATAGAATAATAATAATGGTAATTCATAGAAATAAATACAACTTCTAACCTTAACCAAAGAGGTTTAGTGGTTCATGACTCAGAAAGAAAACTAGTGTTCCAAAAGTGTGAAAGTCCGTAAGTGAGAAGTCCCCGAAGGACTAAATCTTTTCCTTTTTATACCTAACCTAATTTGATTTGAAACTAAAATAAAATAATAAATTCTAAAGTTAAAAGATTTTGTTTGTAGATAAAAATAACTAAAATAAAATAAAATATAGCAATTAAAAGTCAAATCCAACTAAAGATACTCCTTTGGTGAAGTTTGATCCATATTGCTAAACGCCGATTCGGCGTTTAGCGCCTTAGAGGACAGAAAGTCTCGTTTCAATTCTAGCTTGCTGGCACTAAATGCCAGGCTTGGCGTATAGCGTCCTAATGGAAAGAGAGCTTCCTTGCATTTCTGAGTTGCTGGTCCGCGTTTAGTGCCAACTTGACATGTTTCAAACTCTTCTCTTTTCTTGCACACGAACTCCACCAAACCGATCCAAATTTCACCTGAAATAATTAAAACACTAAAGCAACTCAAAGTAGCATCCAAAGGGGTTTCAAATACTAAAATCTAATTGAAATTCAGTAAATTTGTATCTAAAATAAATAGAAAATAAAGAAAGGATGCTCACGCATCACAACACCAAACTTGAATTGTTGCTTGTCCTCGATCAACTAAAAACAATATAGGAATGAAAAGAGAAATCGCCTAAGACTTGAATGTTCATTTAAGCTCCTGTCCAATCACTGAGTGGGGTTAACGATTCTGTGATTCTGAATAGGTTTGGCATCTCACTGTCCTTTGAAGTCCAGAAATGTTGATGCCCTTCAGAACTAGAACTCGGATGATATTATGGATTCTCTTTATTTCTCTTTAAGCTCTGATTAATCCTTGAAAACAACTTTTTCTTGTCTTTTCTTTGGTGCTTTGCACCTTGAGTCTAGCCGTGACTCTAAATGTTTTGTCTCAGGCTTAACTTGACACAAAAACACCACAAGCACGTAACTGAGGAACTCTTTGAGTTCTAATTTTTTCTTTTAATTTCTTCCAGTCAGTGGTGCTTAGAGACTTTGGCGTACTCTTTAATTGCACTTGGTCTCGATTCTTAGTGCTCTGTCTCAAGGGTTACTTGACACATTCACACCACGAGCATGTGGTTAGAAAAATAACTCTTTAAACTTTTAATCATGTTTAACCTTCTTAACCATTGATGTTTAGAGGCTTGGACCTTACTTTTTATTTGCTTCAAGGATCAATTTCTTACTCAATTTAGAGAATCTATAATATTTCTCTAAGTTTTTGTACCTCAAGAACTAGCATTCTTAACTTCAATATCAATTATGCAATGTTCACTTCATACATTCAGAATCATAGATAATACCACCATAACAAAGTTATCAAGACAACTCAGAATATATAACTCAAGTCTCATGCATTTTACTACTTCTTTTCTTTTTCTTTCGATTTTTCAAGGCCAGTGAGCAATACATGAGATATTTTTTAGAATAAACATAAAATACCAAATTAAATAACTAAGCTAAAAAATAATAAAATACTACTAATAATCATGCAAATGCTTCAAATAGATAACAGAAAGCAAGATAAAATAACTGGAAAAATAAGAAATAAGTAAAGCAGCAGATAATAAAACTCAACCATCTCAATCATCGTGGCCGCTCCCTCCAGGGGATCCTCTCAAGCGCCTCAGCTCCTCCAACTCTCGCTCCACTGTTCCCCCACTAGCTGATGGAGGAGGGCAAAGTGGTCTTGATGCTCTATCCACAGCTGATCGACTAATGATGTCAACTGATCCTAATGATCACGTGGAGGGAAATAATATACCTAAGGCATCTCAGGCTGCTCCTGCTGAGAGGGAGAATTGGCTCTTGAGGCAGTGCTCGTCCAAGCTCCTTGGTATACTCCATACCCCTCTTGGTGATTGGCCTCTAAATGTCAATAGGGGTGTCTCCATCAATGCGGACTTGAGCGACCTCACATAGGTGGATGATGAGGTGGGGAAAGGCCAATCTAGTAGAGGTGGAGGCCTTTGCTGCTATGCTGTATAACTCCTAAGGAATCACATAAGGTTGTTTAAGTGAGATAAATTTTCCAAGAATCAACAAGAATTCATATAGAACAAGGGTTATTCTTTCGATATACCCAGATTCATAAGATGAAGAACGAAAGTAATCCTTGAAACTGAATTAATACATTAATTAAAATATAATAATAATAGTGTTAATCCATAGAAATAAATAGAGCTTCTAACCTTAACCAATGAGGTTTAGTGGCTCATGACTCAGAGAGAAAACAAAGGTTCCAAAAATGTAAAAGTCTGTAAGTGAGAATCCCCCCGAAAGGCTAAAATTTTTTTTATATACCTAACCTAATTTGATTTGAAACTAAAATAAAATAATAAATTCTAAAGCTAAAAGATTTTTTTTGTAAATAAAAATAACTAAAATAAAATAAAATATAGCAATTGAAAGTCAAATCCAACTAAAGATGCTCCTTTGGTGAAGTTTGATCCGTATTGCGCCAGATTCGGCGTTTAACGCCCTAGAGGGCAGAAAGTCTCCTTTCAATTCTGGCTTGCTGCAGCTAAACGGCAGGCTTGGCGTTTAGCGCCCTAATGGGCAGAGAGCTTCCTTGCATTTCTGAGTTGCTGGCGCTAAACGCCCAGGTCTACGTTTAGCGCCAGCTTGGTAGCTTCCAAATTCTTCTCTGTTCTTGCACACGAACTCCGCCAAATCGATCCAAACTTCACCTGGAATAATTAAAACACTAAAGCAACTTAAAGTAGCATCCAAAGAGGCTTCAAACACTAAAGTTTAATTAAAACTAAGTAAATTTTTATTTAAAATAAATAGAAAATAAAGAAAGGATGCTCATACATCAGCATGGGCTCCTTCCAGGGCTTGGTTTTCTTCTTCAAGCATGACACGCTCTATTCACCATGTGGCATGCCAGCTTCATTCTCCTCTATAGGCATGGCATGCCCTGCCATAGGCGTGCATGTCTAGCTTGCGTTGTTCCCAGGGCTTTGGATTTCTTTTTAGGGTGTGGCATACCTCTGCTTCTTGACTCTAGGACGTGGCACGCCCTGCTCTATGCGTTGCATGCCTCTGCTTCTTCTCCTAGGGTGTGGCATGCCCCTGCTCCAGGTGTTGCACGCCTTCTTTATCTTCTCTCCAGGGCGTGGCACACCCATGCCTCAGGTCCTTTGCATGGCTTGGATCCTCACGTACTTTGCTTGCTCTTTGATCATCCTCTCTTTGCTGCTTGATTTTCACCTCTTTAATCCTGTATTTTCTTCAAAATACTTTGAAAATACTCAGTAGCAAATGACACTAAAAGTGACGAGATTAGAAGAAGATTAAATAATTAAACCTACATAAACAAGGGAAAAACATAATATAAACTACTAAAGATGCGAATGCATCAATTTCACATTACTTTTGAAATTTCTTTTACCCAATATCTTTAAGCATGCAACACAGAGCTCTTGAAGGAAAAAAATTGAAGAAATTTTTTAAAATTTGGGGCAAGCAAGATTAGGAAAAGTGGAAGTCTGGTAGTGTGATTGTGTAATGAGGTTTCATGTTTGTAAAAACTTGTATGGGGAGCTCTAAGACATGGAATGAAATTTAGAGAAATATTATGGAGGTTCTAAAAAATCTATAGAACCTTGAAGCAGCAAGAAAAGAAAAAGAAAAATAAAGAAAAATGCCCAAGACTCTGAGCACCAATAGCTAAGAAGGTTAAAAAGAAACAAAACTCAAAGAGTTTCTTAGTTAAGTGCTTATGGTATTGTTGTGTCAAAGAGAAAGGTTTGAGCAAGTAAATCCGAGGGGTGCTTCATCACCCGATACCATGAACTAACTGGTTCAGAAGTGTCAATTGATAACCCATCTTAAAAAACCGCCTTGAGATAGAACATTTAGGGTTAAAGCCAAGTGAAAATAAACCCCCCCTCCCCAAAAAAGAGCTAAGTAAAGAAAATAGGTATAGCTGAGAAAAATAATGATCACAACAAAAAAAAAGAAAGTGAAAAGCTGTCTTCAACATGAAAACTTATAAAGAGACCCTATGTATCATCTGAATGAAATTTCTAAACTCTTAAGACTTTCAATTGTAAGCCTAGCAAGCACTGGAATTCATACATGATCACATAATTTGGAATTTACCCCATTGTCACTTGATCACTTCACTCACCGAAACTTCATGGAACAATTCTTCAACTCACTTTAATTACAGAATCCTTTATGCATAGTTCTTTTCTTGCTTGGAGATAAGTAAGATCTTAAGTTTAGTGTTGTGATGCATGAGCATCTTTAGTTATTTTCTTTATTATTTTCTTGAATAAAGTTAGTGATTTCCTTATTTTAATTGAGATTTTTGTGCTTTGATGAATGTTTCTTGGAGTTGCTTTGAGTTTTGATTGTTTAGGAAGTTGTTGAAAGATTTTAGGCAAGAATAAAGGAGGAGAAGGACAACCAAAGAAGTCCCTATAAGAACCAAGGAAGGGGCATGCAAAAAGAAGCAACCTCCCAGGAACTAAGAATTGAAGAAAAGTCCAAGGGAAGTTCAAAGAGAATTTGTAAATGCTGTCAATCTGGACCTCTTCATACTCCAACGAGCATAACTTGAGTTATAAAGGTTCAAATGAGACAATTTTAGCGGCCTTAAAAATCTAACATCTAGAGCTTCAAAACAATATGCATATGTCTATAGTAAACGTTCCATTTGGGCTATGAATGACCCTCATCTTTGAGTTCAAAAAATCAGCGCAAAGAAGCTCGGTGTGCCACGCCCATACACGCCCTCTACACGTCCTCCATGCACCAAAGACCCCTGGAGGTGCCCCCTCGAAGGCGTGAAACACCCTCTACACGCCCAACCACTTTCCCACATGCCCATATACTCCTCTACATGCTACCACACGCCGTGTCCTCCTCCTTGGAGTGGCGTGGCACGCTAGGCCATTATCCAGGAAGCACTCCATGCCTCCCAACTTCATGCCATGTATGCCATACACGCCATTCACACACCCATTCAACCACTCCTTGGGCCAACTTTCAGTGACCTCTAAAATATCTTGGCAAGTCACTCCACTTCCACCAAATGCCACACACTTCACTCATATCCAAGATTAAGTTGCAAGCCCCTGATTCCAAAAAAGTAACACACTAAGTTTTGAATCTCAATTAGAAAAGAGAAGATCACTCTTAAGTTTTAAATTAATTAGGAAAAGATTTGATTTGATTTGATTTGATTTTGTTTTGAATTTGAATTTTAGGTTTTAGCTTAGAATTTAAATAAGTCCAATAATGATTCCACAAACAACACATCTTAGGTACCAGACCACTTTACGTCTCACGTTATTTTCCATCACTGTTTTGGTTTTATTCCTCTATGAGCAACTAATCTTCTCTGTTAAGGCTAGGAGTTCTGTTCATCTTTTTATAGATTATTAATCTAAGTGTTTACTTTATTTTGAGGCCTATGCTTTGATCTATTTCATGATTAAATTTTTGTTCTTCATCCCTCAAGTTTAGAATTGTTGAAAAATATTCTAACTCCGTTTTGGATTTTAGTATTACTTTAGAAAATTTAATATTGGAATTAGTTTGAAAACTCTTTCACATAACTTTTTAATATTAACTAGGAATAGCGATTTAAAAAAGTGTGCAACTTTATAATTCTCATAATCTTCAATTGGATTAGAACTAGTTCGAATAAGTGACATATAATTCAATCTAGGATCACTCATGAACTTTATGTGAATATAAATTAGAATTATGCTTCACCTCTTTTCTTAAGTAATTGACTAAGGAATTAGCGATTAATTAGTTCAAAAGAGAAATTGAATTACCAAGAAATTAAAATATTACTTATGATATGTTGTGAATTGATCTCTGCATGCCTCAAATAAATGAACACAAGGATTGATTTTCTAAGAGTGAACATCTCTGAAACCTTAGCATTCTAATCACTATTGTTTTTATTCACTACTTTGCTATTTACTTTGATTCCCTGCTTACACGTTTGATTCATCATTCCTTTGTTTTGGTTTGTCTAGTTAGAATAATCAATTACTCATTGTTTCTTAGTCCACTAATTCTCGTGGAAACGATAATTCATTCATTGTGGTCTTACTTGATACGATTTGGTGCATTTGCCGAGTTTTGGAAATCTTCCATCAGCCTCCACCTCTGGACAATCAGATAATGTCCTGCGATCATCCAAAGTCTATCCAGGAGAGCATGCGAATAGTCTTCCTCATTTGAAAAGTGAACTAAAAAATAATCAAATAACATTTATCTTACTTTTCTTAACTCAATCTCTGTTTAGATGTTGTTCCATAAACTCCAGACCAACTTGTTTTTCCAGCACTTTGACAATCAAAAAAACATGCCATGACTTGCATCATTCGTCATACTCCTCTTTAGATACCGGAATATTCAGACAAGGGTCAAAGGCCTTGTTTCTCTTTGGCGAATTCTCCACATCTATATACCACCGATCCTCAGAATTAAGATCTTTCTCCATCACGTCCTTGATATTTTCCTCCATGGTAATCCCAGAAGAAGACAAAAGAGATTCTTTATACAATATCATCGGTAGATGATTAGGTCCAAAGGAACTATCCGCACCAATTTCCATGGACTCTCCTTGCTGGTTGAGATCCATCTCTTCTCAATCTTTAACTTTCTTAGTGCTACGCTGCTTCAGATCATTGACTTATGTTAAAATCCTAGCGAAGCTGTCAGACATAGTCTCTTATTATTCAAAAACAATTAATTATTAACTCATCAAAATACAAATATATTTAAGAGGGATAAATTAGATAATAAAATTTTCTTTTTTCTTTAATTCGATTTATCTAACTTGTACCTTAAAATAATGTATTAAAATTATAAATTATTTTTTTATTAATAGTAACTTTATTATGTTCCTTAAAGCATGTTAGCCAAACCTTTTTTCTTTTCCCCGTACCGTTATCACTTCAGCAAAAGGAAATAAATTTATATCTATTTCATAAAAAACATAATCATGTAACCTAAGGCATTTAACTAGAATGTATCAAGCATAAATCAAGGGTGGTCCTCTGGCGCCTAAGCATCACGGAAACGAGACATGGTGGTGTTGACACGCCCGATATCATGTAGACTTTTCCATGTTTATAGCCGCCAACAGTCTGCATCTACTTGTTATCCCCTGAAATTGGAGGCAATTTTGGTTTTCCACAGTGATTTGGCTAGCACTTTCTTCCTTGATTTGTCAAATGGACACCTCGAATTGGTACTGACATAAATTAACATAACCAATTAAATATACAATGAATATATGTAATGTCTAAGTTGAAAAAATAGGAGACATGCTAAAAAAAAAAAGAAAAAATCTCACAGCAACATTCTTGGAGTGTGCGTCAACCTACTTGTTGTGATCTTCTTTCTTCGTGTAGTTTTGCTAAAAAAACTTGCACTTAGTAGGTTGATCCACAAAAATGGTCTATAGTTACAGTAAATAAATTAGTAAAAAAAATGACCATAAATTTATAGTTATTGTTTTTTACTTTAGATCATAATTTTAGATCATAATTTTTCAATTGTGATCTATTTTGACGTGGTCATAAATCTATACTCACAGTTTTATAATCTATGATCACAATTTTTTGGTTACGATTCTAGTATTTTTTATCTTACACTTTAAGGCCACGTTTTTTATTACTCTATGGTTACGCATAAAGACCGTGACCATAGCTTGCTTTATGGTCACCCTTTTGTAAAACTGTGACCATAGCATAATCTATAATCACGGTTTTAGCTTGACCACAGTTTATTTACAGTCACAATATTTTAAAATCGTGACTATATCTTACTCTATGGTCATCCTTTTGTAAAACCATGACTATAGCTTACTTTATGGTCACCCTTTGGTAGAACCATGATCATAACCTAATCTATAGTCACAGTTTTAGCGTGGCCATAGCTTACTCTACAGTCATGCTATTTTAAAACAGTGACCGTCCTTTTGTAAAATCGTGATTATATTATTCTACGGTCACCCTTTTATAAAACCGTGACAATAACCTAATCCATGATCACAGTTTTAGCGTGACCATAGATGATTATTTTAAAACTATGGCCAAAATTTATTCTATAGTCTCTTTTTTGTAAAACCGTAACTATAACCTAATCTATGGTCACGCTATTTTAAAATCGTGATTATAGTCTTTTTTTTGTAAAATTTATTTTTTTAAAGCATAATTATATCTAAAAATTATGATAATCACAAAATCAATCTAAGAAAAAGATAAATTCAAGTAATTTAAATCATAAAATTTATTTTATAAGTTAGATATGTTTTTAGTATAAATAATATAAATTAAAATATATTATATTATATCTATTACATTATAAAATTTACATTATGAGTGAAGAGAATGCAGATGCTGAACTGATGGCTAATTGGAGTGAAAATAGAAAAATCAAACAAATCAAAATATAACAATCGAATTTCATAAATAATATCAATGCATCCTTACTTTGATAATCCAGCAAATAATCAATCTTCTCCTTTCTCATCATAATACACCAAAGAACTTTTTCCATGCATAACACTATGAGGACTGCGAACAATTTTTCCTGCCCAGGTTAAAGGCATAATATCTTAATCCTAATACAAACTAATAGTCAAAGAGAAATAAGATGTTAATTTTTGTTGTAACGAGGGTCCTTAACTAATGCTACGTACATTGTTCTCAAAATTTCAAAAATTCATATTATACTTGTTTCGAGGGTTACCTGAAATATTGATTTAGGCATGAACGTGAGGTCTAGGTCTCTTTGTATGGCAGCGTCTAATTTATTGATGTCGAGGTACCGCTTGTCCAAGTTCCTCGTGAGGAGGTGGGGGTGGTACCTGCAAGAGACTCCGATGCTTAAGTTAGCAAGAGTTTTTAGTAGGTTTTTTGTAGAGTAGAATGTGAATATACATGATGGGTATTAATGTATTTATAGTAGAGTGGATAACCACCCTTGTTGGAGTAGTTCTATCTTTTCTGATAGATAAGTGTTCCCTTTATCTTGAGAGTTTGTTGGGATCTACCTTCTAAATGAGGTAAAGATAGTAGGAGAGATTAAAGGAGGCAGTTACTCGTTTAAGTCGAGCAGAGCTGGACCTCCACGTTATTGTCCGACCTCCTTAAGGAGGTCAGGGTTATAGTGAAGTCCACTAACTTGGATCTGACTTTTATTTATTGGGTTAGGGTATGAACAATACTCATCTATGGGAGAGCATTAAGTTACCTCTTTTTAGGCAAACATTCTCTTCAATTCAACTTTGGCCAAACTCGAATACTGAGCATCTTCACCTTAGTGGTTTAACATTGAAAAGACACGAGAGAAACTTTGAGTAATTTGGTAGTAGAAAGAAAGTTAGCATCAAATGATTTTTGCTAATTATAATACCTCTGAGGAGTTTGGAAAATTCCAAATTAATATGATGATCAAACATTGTTAAAAATTATTATTAGAAATTATTAATTTAATTTTAGCTTTAAATTATTTGCTTAATAATTTCTATTTTTATGTACAGATTTTGATCATTGGGTATTAGCAATAAAAAGCCCAAAATGTTGACAAAAATATTCAGCCTTTGGTATAAAAATGTTCTAAACAGTGTGGCTGAATTATTCTTGTGTTGATTGGGCCAGAAAAACCAATTTGAAGTCCAACAATGTGGTTGGTCTAAAATCAAAAGAAAAGGGAAATGGAGCATGATGTTTCGGTCACCCATTTACCTTGGTGGAATCCAAATGTTAATTGAATTAAAAGCATGCCTTTCTCAATGAGTGATGGATTTTAAATTCATTTAATTTGGTTTAATTGCTTTGGTAATATGAGAGAGAAAATTGAAAATTAATTTGATGGCTATTATTACTCTCACACGTTACTAAGTTGGAGATTTTGGGCAGGAAAGAAGAAGATGCAAGCTATCAGAGAAAGTCAAACAGAGGCTATGAACAAACAAGAGGCAAGGTGATGATGGCCCTTGCAAAAAAAGATCTATAGTATGGTGTGGGTGAGATCTTTGCCACTTATGGTAAGATGTGGTGAAGAAGTCTCAGGATCACCATGCCTAAAAATGATGGAAGATCCAATTCGGTTAGAGAAGAAAATCCCTTGGGTATGGCTTGTCTCTACTTTTGATCAACCATCACAGAAAGTAGCTACTGTAGCTATGTGAAGGAAGAAGCAGAAGTGGAGCAGATGAAGATGTCAAGCATCAAGGACTCATCAAGGGTCAGGAGTCCTTCTTGGGGAGCAAGTCAAGATGGAAGGCCCGGATTGATGAAGTTTGGTGAAAAGAGATGAGAGAGAGGTAATTGCATGTTGGTTTTAGCTTTCGGTTCCCTCTCTTCTCTCTCTGTCCGAACCAGTTTGATGATTAAAGAAGAAGAAGTTGGCTCAGCTAGACCGTTTCAACCTTGGAGGCTTCCCCTTTTATAATAAAGGTGAACAGGCAAGGCTTGAGATAAGGAGAAAAAAAGCACAGAGTTCTCATAGCTACCCAAGCTAACAGAAGTTTTTCTCCTTCAATGTTTCCTTTTTTGTATTTTCTTTAAGTTTTGTCTGTCTTGAGTCTCATGGTGAAAAAGTCAAACAATGTGAGATTTGTAAGAAAAGACCAGTGAGCAAAAAAAGGTAGAGTGTACAAAATTAAAGAAAAAGCCATAGATGTCCTAAAGGTCCTTTGTACATCTGTGTTGTGTATCATGATACTGTGAAAATTCTCTTGCAAGTTGGGTTAACACTTAGCAGTTGAAAGCTTGGTAGGTGACCAAGTCAAGTTCGGGATTGGGGATAGATTCTGGACTTGTCTCGGATAGGAAGGGTAGTTCCTAGGGAGAATTGGTGTCTGTAATTTGCAAGATTATAGTGAAATTCCATCATTGTTGTGATGGAGACTAGATGTAGGCTGCATTGCACTTTAGCAACTGAACCAGGATACTTCTTGGTGTGATTCTCTCTCTCCTCTATTCTATTTCTGTTTCTGCTGCATAGGAGACAAAACTGAAAAATATCTCTTGCCTGGTTACGAGATAAAAAGAAAACGTCTCTTGGATAGGTACGAGACAAAAAGCAAAAATATCTCCTCAAAGCATTCTAAAAGACAGCAAGTGTTACTAAGTAAAAAGGGGCTAAGATTCAACCCCCCTTCTCTTAGCCACTGATTACCATCAATTGGTATCAGAGCTTGGTCTCAAAGAGATCAAGATTTACAGCTTGGAGAAAAGATCCTGATGGCGAATAACAGTGGCTCAGATCTAGTGGCCTATACTCTGACAGAAGGGCAGTCAAGCAACATACCTCCTCTTTTCAATGGAAAGAATTACAATTATTGGAAGGAAAGAATGAAGATTTTTGTTCAGTCAGTGGATTACAGACTTTGGAAGATAATCCTTCAAGGTCCACAATTTCCAACCACTTCAGGAGCTGATGGTGTGGTCTCTCTCAAAGGCGAAGCCAGTTGGACTGAAGAAGACAGAAAAAAGGTGGAGCTCAACGCCAAAGCTATCAACTTACTTAACTGTGCGATCATCTTCGAGGAATATTGACGGGTATCAAGATGCACAACGGCAAAGAAAATATGGGACAAACTTTAAATCACTCATGAAGGAACAACCCTTGTAAAGAAGACCAGAATAGACATGCTGAACAGAGAATATGAAATGTTCTCAATGAAGGAAGGAGAATCAATAGATGAATTGTTTGAACGATTCAACATCATCATCAATGGCTTGGATGCTATGGGGATTACATATCCTAAATCTGTGCTTGTGAGGAGAATTTTGAGAAGTCTCACAAAAGATTGGAAAACTAAGGCTATAGTGATATCTGAGAGTAGTGGTCTTGATTCTATGACTTATGATGATTTGAGAGGAAATTTACTTGCATTTGAAAATACATATTTGAAAAAAGATACTAAAAGAAAAAGAATAGCTCTCAAATCTATTACTGAACCCTAGATGATGAATCCAGTGATTATTCTTCTGAAAATAAATTTGTTTTGTTTGCAAAAAAATTCAGGAAAATGGTGAAGCTAAAGGAAAGGAGCAAAGGAAGCAGTTCAAGGAAAACAAAGAAAGATTTCAGTAAAGTGATATGCTATAACTGCAAAGAGGCTAGTCACTTCAAATCCGATTGTCCTAAACTGAAGAAGGAAGAGAAGCCGAAAAAGGGGAAGAAGAAGGGACTGATGGCTTCTTGGGAAGACTTGGAGAACAATTCTGATGAAGATGAAGAATTAGAAACCAAGTCTCAAACATGCCTTATGGCTAATCACGTTGAGCAGGTAGTATTTTATAACCCTGACACTGAATATCTTCATCTCATAATTGATCATCTTTCTAAAAAAATCAAATGCTTCCTAAGTGACAACTAAGATCTTGAATAAGAAATTACTATTCTTAAAACTGAAAATGATTTTCTCAAGGATAAATTAAGGGAGGCTGAAACTGCTGTTGAACTTGTTGAAGAAAACAAGCAGTTAAAAGCTCAACTTTAAAGCTGTGAATACCACCATTCTGTAACTGCAAATCTAAATTATTTTGAAGAAAATGAGTGGCTGCATAAAGAGATAAAAAAGCTCAAAGAAGACTTAGCCAACTTTGTACAAAGTTTAGAAAATTTAAATTAACTCTTGGCTAGTCAAAAACCTCTTTATGATAAAGCTGGTTTGGGTTTTCATAAAAATACAAAATCTGTTGAGAAACCTTATTTTGCAAACATGGCATCATCTTCTAATGATGTAAGGTTTCAAAACCCGACAAGCTTTGTGAAAACAGCAACTCATAGGCTTTGCAGACTTCTCAATCGGAAGGGTCAGTTTCCTATTCAATGTTTCTTTAGTGAAAGAATGATTGGTGATAAAGTTTGTAAGATTGTTTGTGATTACAATAGATTGAGACAAAGAAGATGGTTTGATGTTAAAGGATCCAAAAAGATTTGGATACCTATGGTCACTTGAGCTTATTTTGTAGGTTTGCCTAACATCCAAGCGAAAGGACAACATGTGGTATATGGATAGTGGATGCTCTAGGCATATGACTGGAAAGGCAACCTTCTTCATTAAGCTTGATGAATATGATGGAGGGTTTGTCACTTTCGGTGATAATGGAAAAGGAAAGATAGTGGCCATAGGAAAAGTTGGTAAAAGTTTCTCTTCTTTCATAAATGATGTTCTTCTTGTTGATAGTTTAAAACACAATTTACTAAGCATTAGCCAATTATGTGATCTTGGTTATGAAGTTATTTTTAGAAAATTAGATTGCTTAGTTATTTGTGAAAAATCTGGTGAAATCTTGTTTAAAGCCAAAAGATGTAATAATGTGTATGGATTAACTCTTGAGGATTTAAAAGATCAAAATGTAACATGTTTTACCTCACTTGAATCTGAAAAATGGCTATGGCATAAGAAGTTAGGTCATGCAAGCATGTACCAAATTTCTCAACTTGTTAAGAAAAACTTGGTGAGAGGAGTTCCCAACATTAAATTTGATAAGGATATTACTTGTGATGCTTGTCAATTAGGCAAACAAGTAAAATCCTCTTTTAAACATAAAGATGGAATTTCCACCAAAAGGCCATTAGAAATGCTGCATATTGATCTTTTTGGTCCAACAAGAACTCAAAGTTTAGGAGGTAAACACTATGGTTTGGTAGTGGTGGACGATTACTCTAGATTCAGTTGGGTTCTCTTCCTAGCTCATAAGAATGATGCTTTTCATGCTTTTTCCACTCTTTGCAAAAGGATTCAAAATGAAAAGAATTTGAAAATAGCCCATTTGAGAAGTGATCATGGAAAAGAATTTAAAAATTGTGATTTTGAAAAATTATGTGATGATTTTGGCATTGCCCATAACTTTTTCATGTCCTAGAACTTCTAAAAAAAATGGGATAGTTAAAAGAAGGAATAGAAGCCTTTAAGAAATGACTAGGGCTATGCTTTGTGAAAATGATGTTCCTAAATTTTTGTGGGCTGAAGCTGTAAATACAGCTTGTTATATTTTGAATAGGACTATCATTAGAAAATGGTTAAAGAAAACCCCTTATGAGCTATAGAAAGGAACTCCTCCTAATCTTAAGTATTTCCACATTTTTGGATGCAAATGCTTTGTACTTAACAATAAAGAAAATCTTGGAAAATTTGATCCAAAATCCTATGAAGTAATGTTTGTTGGATACTCCACCACTAGCAAAGTATATAGTATTTACCTTAAAGAACATAGAACCATAGAGGAATCCATACACGTGTCCTTTTGTGATACTAATTCAATTCCCAGTGTTGTGGTAGAAAATGATGCATGTTGTGAAGATTTTGTTAATCAGAAAGACAGTGAAGAAAATTCCAAATCTGTCCCAAGTGAAGAACCTGTCTGCCCAGAAATGTCTCGTCAGGATGGAGGAGACATTTCAGTTTTGTCTCCTGAGCCAGTAAGAGAATCCAGAACAGAACAATCTGTTGAAACTCATCAAAGCAGATCCTTACCTTAAAGGCCAAGAGAATGGAAGTTTTTGAAGGGTTACTCTCATGACTTTATCATTGGTGATCCTTCCCAAGGCGTAACCACTAGATCTTCAATCAAAAAGCAGGTTGATTGGTGCACGAAATTGTGATCATCAATGGCGCCATCAACATGGTACGCACAATTGCAATCTCAACTCTTTATCACAACTTCGCACAACTAACCAGCAAGTGTACTGGGTCGTCCAAGTAATAAACCTTACGCGAGTAAGGGTCGATCCCACGGAGATTGTTGGTATGAAGCAAGCTATGGTCACCTTGTAAATCTTAGTTAGGCAGATTCAAATGGTAATGGATGATATATGAATAAAGCATAAAATGAAGATAGAGATACTTATGTAATTCATTGGTGAGAATTTCAGATAAGCAAATGGAGATGCTTTGTCCCTTCCGTCTCTCTGCTTTCCTACTGTCTTCATCCAATCCTTCTTACTCCTTTCCATGGCAAGCTGTATGTAGGGTTTCACCGTTGTCAGTGGCTACCTCCCATCCTCTCAGTGAAAATGTTCAACGCACCCTGTCACGGCACGGCTAATCATCTGTCGGTTCTCAATCAGGTCGGAATAGAATCCATTGATTCTTTTGCGTCTGTCACTAACGCCCAGCCTTCAGGAGTTTGAAGCTCGTCACAGTCATTCAATCATTGAATCCTACTCAGAATACCACAGACAAGATTTAGACCTTCCGGATTCTCTTGAATGCCACCATCAATTCTAGCTTATACCACGAAGATTC
>NC_029780.3:17303856-17304137 GCF_000817695.3 Arachis duranensis | reverse complement strand
GGTGAGAATGATGATGAGTGTCACGGATCATCACATTCATCAATTTGAAGAACAAGTGATATCTTAGAACAAGAACAAGCTTAATTGAATAGAAGAACAATAGTGATTGCATTAATACTCGAGGTACAGCAGAGCTCCACACCTGAATCTATGGTGTGTAGAAACTCCACCGTTGAAAATACATAAGAACAAGGTCTAGGCATGGCCGAATGGCCAGCCTCCCAATGATCTAAGAACTAGGCGTCCAAAGATGATCAAAAGATCTAAAATGATCCAAAGAT
>NC_029780.3:17233850-17303711 GCF_000817695.3 Arachis duranensis | reverse complement strand
CTTGGGCTGAGCATTGAAGCTTTCATGTGTAGAGACTTTTCTTGGAGTTAAACGCCAGCTTTTGTGCCAGTTTGGGTGTTTAACTCCCATTCTTGTGCCAGTTCTGGCGTTTAACGCCGGCAGTTTTGAGCTGATTTGGAACACTAGTTTGGGCCATCAAATCTCAGGCAACGTATGGACTATTATACATTGATGAAAAGCCCAGGATGTCTACTTTCCAACGCCGTTGAGAGCGCGCCAATTGGGCTTCTGTAGCTCCAGAAAATCCACTTCGAGTGCAGGGAGGTCAGAATCCAAGAGCATCTGCAGTCCTTTTCAGCCTCTGAATCAGATTTTTGCTCAGGTCCCTCAATTTCAGCCAGAAAATACCTGAAATCACAGAAAGACACACAAACTCATAGTAAAGTCTAGAAAAGTGAATTTTAACTAAAAACTAATAGAATTATACTAAAAACTAACTAAAATATACTGAAAACATACTAAAAACAATCCTCACCATTCACCAATCCTTTCAGCCATCCTTTCATCTTCTCACTCTCTTCTTCATTTCTTCTATCATGAAAAAGAAGTTGGCCCCTAGAAGAAGTAGTCGAACCCCTGCCTCCAAAACCCCTCCTTCCTCTTCTACTCCTGAAACGCACACTCATATTCGCATATATTCTACTTCATGTTCATCCCCTTCTTCTCAGTCAATCGAAGCAATAAGGAGAAAAGTCATTGCTCAGAAAACCTCTTCTCTTAAGAAGATTGGAAAGGAAAAGGAGCATGTAATAGAAGAAGAAGAGTCACAATCCTCTCCACTACCTTCACCACTAAGGAAATCAACTTCACATGCTCCTGGCCGCAGTTCTCAGCGTGCAAAAGTTTACGTTCTTCGTAACACAAGAGAGCCTCCAAACTTGGACTCCCTTGATTTAAAAAACAAGTTCAACAAGAATCATTCACATTTTGATCTGGCTAGGTTCAACTCATATGCTGCTTATAAGTTTCATTCCAAAGTTCTAGTCAACCGCAAATTGTGTTCCTCTTATGTGGTTTCTCTGGACAATCTGTTTGAAAAAGGTGTTGATTTGTCTACTCTCTTTGATAAAATCAAATGGACTCCTCTGCTCAAGATCCACAAGCTAGTTTACCCAAATCTAGTTCGTGAATTCTATGCGAACTTGATGTACCATGATGGAGCAATCCACTCATATGTCAAGCAGGTGCACCTATCTCTAAATAGAGAGATCATCAGTGATGTACTAGGATATGAAGATAATGGATGAACAGCATATATGATAGGAAAGTGGGACTCTCAAGTTGGAATCTCTTATCAGATTGCTCTCACTCAAGTTTGTGAAAACTTCTCTGCACTGGATGGGACGATTTTGACTCATAAGGCTCTTGGCCCTGAAAGAGCATTACTTCACCGTATTATGAACCATATTTTGATGCCTCAGACTGGATCCTATCAGAGGGTAACTGTTTGTGATACCCTAGTTTTATTTTCTATTCTCACTTCATCTCCTATTTCTTTTGCTTACTTGATGGTGTGTCACATGTGAGAATGTGTACGTAGTGATAAAAAGGCAAACTTGCCTTATGATATTTTTCTGTCATGCATTTTTGAATAATTCAATGTTGATGTGCTCAATGAACCTATAGAAAATAGAGTTTCAACTTTGAAAGGATGAGGGATTTCTGAAGCCATGAAAGGCAAGAAAGGAAAAAGCGCTATTGCCTCAGATAGTGAAACCGAATTTTATTCCTCAAAATCCTCCAAACTCTCCGACTCAGTCAAATATGTGTTGCATGAATTCTCTCAAATGACTCATCTGATGATTAAATCTTCCAAAGAGGCCAAAAAACAAGCTTATGAGAATGATAAGGCCTGGACAAAGTGTCATGAGAGAATCAATTTGTTGATCAATAGCTTTGAAAAGGACATGGATGATACGGATGAAGACAATGAATCCTTGGCTCAGATGTTAATCTTTATAATAATTGATTTATTCTTAGCTGCTAGTACCTATGAACTTTGTTTCCTTTTCATGCTTTCCTGTTTTGTTATTTTGTAACTGTTAGTTGACTGTACTTGGATACTCTAGACCATTGTGTTTTGGTGTAAATAAATATTCTGTATTTTGGCATGTTGTTTTCATTTGTTTTGCAGGACCCTCATTGATGACAAAAGGAGGAGGAAAATTGAGAAAAATTGTAAAAAGGGGTTGATCCAATAAATGGATTGAAACAGGGGCTGATCAAATAATCCTGTGCTAAATTTTGTTTTTTGAATTCCTGATATTTTTGAATTCCTGATAATGCTGCTCTTATTGTTATTCTGCCAATTTTTATTGTGAATTGTTAGATTTTTGCTTGATTGAATAGTTTGGCAGGAAATCCTATTAACAGGAATTGTTTGTACATGTTAATTTGAATTATGTTGAGTCTTGGTTATATGTTGAAATGTACTCTGAAGGTAATCAAGCATACTTTAATTTGGGTGTTTTAGTGAGCAAAAAATTATTTAGATGATATCAAATCATGTTTTGATTATCATGACGCATCTACTCAAAAATCAAGCTGTTCAACATGTTTTAATATTCCATATGTTGAATACATTGTGGCTTTAAGCTTGGTTTTAAATGTTACAGGTAATGCTTCCTTTAATAAAATGACACATATTAAGGGGGAGCTATGTAACAGACAGAAAGGGGGAGGCCAAACCTTCAAAGGGAGTACTCTTAAACCTTACCCTTTTTCAATTCAACTTTTAATAATGTTTGTCATTAAGGGGGAGATTGATGAGTTTGCAAAACTCCAAATTAATATAATGATCAAACATTGTTAAAAATTATTGTTAGAAATTATTAATTTGATTTTAGCTTCAAATTATTTGCTTAATAATTTCTATTTTTATGTGCAGATTTTGATCATTGGGTATTAGCAACAAAAAGCCCAAAATGTTGACAAAAATATTCAGCTTTTGGTATAAAAATGTTCTAAACAGTGTGGCTGAATTATTCTTGTGTTGATTAGGCTAGAAAAACCAATTTGAAGCCCAACAATGTGGTTGGTCCGAAATCAAAAGAAAAGAGAAATGGAGCATGATGTTTCGGTCACCCATTTACCTTGGTGGAATCCAAATGTTAATTGAATTAAAAGCATGCCTTCCACGGATGCCTTTCTCAATGAGTGATGGATTTCAAATTTATTTAATTTGGTTTAATTATTCTTTATTTCTATTGAAAGTTTTTTTCTCTTCTCTCTCTTCTCTCTCTAGCTTTCTGTCATTTCATCTGTCAGGAAAGAAGAAGATGCAAGCTATCAGAAAAAGTCAAACATAGGCTATGAACAAGCAAGAGGCCAAGGTGATGATGGCCCTTGCAAAAGAAAGATCTACAGTATGGAGTGGATAAGATCTTTGCCACTTATGGTAAGATGTGGTGAAAAAGTCTCAGGATCACCATGCCTAAAAATGGTAGAAGATCCAATTCGGTCAGAGAAGAAAATCCCTTGGGTATGGCTCGTCTCTACTTTTAATCAACCATCACAGAAGGTAGCTACTGTAGCTACGTAAAGGAAGAAGCAGAAGTGGAGCAGATGTTAAGCATCAAGGACTCATCAAGGATTAGGAATCCTTCTTGGGGAGCAAATCAAGATGGAAGGCCCGAATTAATGAAGCTTGGTGAAAAGGAATGAGAGGGAGAGGTAATTGCATGTTGGGTTTAGCTTTCAATTCCCTCTCTTCTCTCTTTGTCCGAACCGGTTTGGTGATTGAAGAAGAAGTTGGCTCGGCTGGATCGTTTCAACCTTGGAGGCTTTCCCATCTATAATAAGGGTGAACAGCCAAGGCTTGAGATAAGGAGAAAAAAGCACAGAGTTCTCATAGCTACCCAAGCTAACATAAGTTCTTCTCCTTCAATGTTTCCTATTTTGTATTTTCTTTAAGTTTTGTCTGTCTTGAGTCTCATGGTGAAAAAGGCAAACAGTGTGAGGTTTGTAAGGAAAGGCCAGTGAGCGGAAAAAGGCAAAGCGTACAAAATTAAAGAAAAAGTCATAGATGTCCTAGATGTCCTTTGTACATTTGTGTTGTGTATCATGAATCTGTGGAAATTTCCTTGCAATTTGGGTTAGCACTTAGTAGTTGAAAACTTGGTAGGTGACCAAGTTAAGTTCGGGATTGGGGATTAATTCTTGACTTGTCCCAGATAGGAAAGGTAGTTCATATGGAGAATTGGTGTCTGTAAACTGCAAGATTATAGTGAAATTCCATCATTATTGTGATAGAGACTGGATGTAGGCTGCATTGCACTTTAGCAACTGAACCAGGATACTTCTTGGTGTGATTCTATCTTTCCTCTACTCCATTTTTGTTTCTGCTGTATAGGAGACAAAACTTAAAAATATCTCTTGCCTGGTTAGGAGACAAAAAGAAAATATCTCTTGACTAGGTATAAGACAAAAAGCAAAAACATCTCAAAGCATTCTAAAAGACAGCAAGTGTTACTAAGAAAAAAGGGGCTAAGATTCAACCCCATTCTCTTAACCACTGATTACCATCAACCTCATATAGATATGTCAAACGAAGAAGCACACTACCATAATCCAATTCCTACAAAATGCATTGAGTAAGAGAGCATGCGTATAAGTTGCGCATGCACGGGTGCAATGCAAGCGCAGAAAGCTACTGTAGCTAAGTGCACCTCAAGAGTTATCAAAGCAACATTGGGAGGCAAGCTGTAATTTGGGTCCATCAAGGTTCCTTTGTTCAAATATGAGGACTTTCAATTTTCTATGTTATGATCAATTATTTAACATTCAATATATGTTATATGGTAAATTGGAAAATGAAAGATAGCATAACATATTTGAGTAAATCATGCCATTGTATGAAGGCATACCTCATGTGTAAAAGTCAATACGAGTTGTCAGTAAATTTCTTGACCAGTTGAACGGCGCCAGTGAGAACCACCTAGTTTGTGGATGCCCATGTAATTGTTTCCTCTTACCTGATATGATAATCATGTTACAATTTAAAATTATCTGCATTTTAGTCAAACATATATATGTCTTAACATGGACATTCATTTTTCATTGAATCAATTAGTTTCACCTCACCATCTCTGATGCTCGCACCACCAGTCACACGATCAACTAAGACTAAGAATTTAGACTTTCTATCCTTAATATAAATTCCTAAATTAATCTGCAAAAGGAGACACAAAATAAAGATGAAATATTTTTAGAACAACCAAATACTAATCATCACCAACATGAAAAATAAATGGAGTGAAAGCCTTACTAGGTAATAGTTTCCTGCTACAGGTTGATTAATTTCAAAGGATTAATCTTTGCTATAACCTACGTGAATTGACTACCCATTTTAGAACAAAATCTATTATTACCACCAAAATTCTGAATGCAAATACCTACAATGATGGCTCTTTCTTTAACTCAAGTGATCCAGTGAAAACACTACAAGAAAAATACTAAATACGGTCAGATTTATCGTTACATTTAGCATTAAATATTAGCGACGAATTTACCAGCGAATTTGATATTTAATTCGCCAGATAAAAAAGTTACAAGCAGATTTTTTTCGACGATAAATTCTATCGGTAATAAGTGGAGGGAGAAACAAAAAGTTAGTGCGTCATTTTCCATTGGATTTATTTGACGGAAACCTTGGTTAGCAAAATGTTGTGTTTTAGAGCACCCGTGAAACTTTACTGTCAGATTTATCCGCCGACAAATCTGACGGTAAACATGCCCTAAATTTGAACTACAAACCCTGTTCCCCCCATTTCGAACTACACACACACTATTTCTCTCACATCGTCTCGTCTCCCACACTCTCTCTATCTCTCTCAAAGCCTAGGTGGTAAACGCTATGGCTTAGTAGTAGTTGATAATTATACAAGATTTAGATAGATTCTTTTCTTAGCTCACAAAAATGATGTTTTTTCATCTTTCATTATTTTGTGTAAAAAGATTCCAAATGAGAAAGATTTGAAAATGCTTCTATTAAAAGTGATCATGAAAAAAATTTGAATACCAAGATTTTGAATCTTTTTGTAATGAGTTTGGTATATTACATAATTTCTCTTATCCTAGAACAACTCAATAAAATGGCGTGTAAAAAAAAAATAGAAGTCTTTAAGAAAGGGCAAAAGTCATGAATGTGATGTACTCATATTTTTATGGGCTGAAACTGTAAACACAGCATGCTATATTCTAAATAGAACCATTATTCGAAAGATTTAAAAAAAACTCCATATGAGCTATGGAAAAGAACTTCTCCTAAGCTTAAATACTTTCATGTCTTTGGATGTAAATCCTTTGTTTTAAACACAAAAGACAATCTTGGTAAATTTGATCTAAAGTCTTATGAATGTATCTTTGTAGGATACTCAACCACTAGTAAAGCCTATAGAGTTTGCCTCAAAGAACATAGAATTATTAAAGAGACCATGCATGTTATCTTTTGTGAATCTAACTCTATTTCAAGTGTTATTGAAGAGAATGATGTAGGAAATGAAACTGAACAAAACTCAAGTGGAACACAAGGTGAAGACAAATCAGAACCCTCATTGGAAATTGTTGCTCAAAATTCTGCAGAACATATCGTAGGAGACAAATCTATTTTGTCTTTTACTACAGCAGAGAATTCTAGGAATCTTAACAGTACAGAGCTAAACCATACCAGATTTGCTCTTGCATCATCCAAGCCTAAAGAATGGAAATTCTTGAAAAACTATGCACAAGAGTTTATAATTGGAGATCCATCTCAAGGAGTTACCACAAGATCATCAAATAGAGGAAGAATGGAACAAAATGATCTTACTCTCATCTCTTGAATTGAACGTCAAAATGTGAGGAAAGCTCTTAATGATCCATCATAGGTGAAGACAATGGAAGAAGAACTTATCTAATTTGAGAAAAATGAAGTTTGGACATTGGTGCCAAACTCAAATGGGAAGAAATTGATGGGTACCAAATGGATCTTTCAAAACAAATTGGACGAGGATGATAGCATTGCAAGAAACAAGGCAAGACTAGCGACTCAAGCATATGATCAAAAAGAGGGCATTGACTTCAATGAATCTTTTGCTCCTGTTGTAAGAACAGAAGCGATAAGATTATTACTTGCTTATGCAGCTCACAAAGGGTTCAAACTTTTTCAAATGGATATCAAATGTGCATTATTGAATGGTATTATTGATAAAGAGGTATACGTGGTACAACCTCCCAATTTTGAGAATAAAGAATTTCCAAACCATATTTTTAAACTCTCAAAAGCTCTTTATGGTTTAAAACAAGCTTCTAAAGCTTGGTATAAAAGACTTAACTCTTTTTTATTGAAAAATGATTTTTAAAGGGGTACCATAGATATAACTCTTTCTATTAATAAATTTAATGATAATTTTATTCTTGTTCAAGTTTATGTGGATGATATTGTGTTTGGATCGGCTAATGAAGCCTTGTGTGCTGATTTTGGGAAGTTAATGACTAGTGAGATTGATATAAGTATGATGGGAGAACTCATATTCTTCCTAGGACTCCAAATCAAACAAACTTCCAGTGAAATTTTTGTATACCAAGGTAAATATGCCAAACAATTGGTAAAAAAATTTAGTTTAGAAAATTCCAAACCAATCAATATACCAATGCATCCAAACTCTAAACTTGAAAAGGATGAAAATTGCAAAGATGTGGACGAGACAAGGTATAGAGAAACGATCGGATTTCTTATATATCTAACATCCTGTAGATTGGATATTATTCAAAGTGTTGGAGTTTGCTCGAGATTTCAATCACTTCCAAAAGAATCCCATCTTTCAGCCGTTAAAAGAATCATTGATATGTTAATGGCACTTCTGATTTTGGCCTTTAGTATCCTAAATCTGATGAGTTTTGTATAGTAGGGCATTGTGATGCAGATTTTGTCGGTGACCGAGTTGATAGAAGAAGCACTTCAGGGATTTGTTACTTTCTTGGGCAGTCACTAAAGTGTGGTTAAGCAAGAAACAGGCTACTGTCGTCCAATCCATAGTCGAGGCTGAATACATAGCCGCTTCTTCTTATTGTTCACAATTGTTATGGCTTAAAATGCAACTTGTAAATTACCAATTGCAAGTCAATAGTATCCCTTTATTATGTGACAACATGAGTGCAATAAACATTTCGAAAAATCCTATTCTGCACTCAATAACCAAGCATTGAAGTGAGATTTCACTCTATTAAAGATCATGTGCAAAAAAGAATGATTGATATACAATTTGTGAAATTTGAAGATCAACTTGTTGATTTATTTAGAAAACCGTTGTCTGAAGACAAATTTTGCAAGTTGAGAACTGCCCTGGATATTGTTAGTACTGAATTCCTGAATTAACTTGATGATGTAGCTCTCTGTGTGTCTTTGTCTCTTAAGTTGATGGGAGATAAAAATGGAAAAATGATGACTCTCTCTAGGTTCCCTGAATATCAGACTGAGTGTTGGTACAAATAATTAATATAAGTAAAAAATAAATCTTTGGTGGTCCATTGTGTTTCCTTAAAACCACCATTGGGCCCAAAAGGAAGAAATTTTACTCTATGACGTAGGCCTCATTGTTTGTTTTGATCATAAATTCAAAAATTATTTATTTTAGGGATTCTCATCAAGTCAAATCAAATTCTGATTTTTAAATTTTATACTTGACTTGTCTTTTCAAATTGCTTGCTTGCATATGCTTTCAAAATCGATTTTCTTTGAAATACCTTTTAATTTTATTTAAATATCATTATGTGTTCTCAAAAAGAATTTGAAACAGTTACACTTTGTAAACCATTCGTCTTCTCCTCCAACCTCCATTAAGTCTCAAAAACTGCAGTCATTATGCTCTCATAAAGATGAGAAAGAATGTTGCTACATAAAGATGCACCGGTACTATTGTGCTCCACGAAATCCTTCTCCCAAAGGGCAAGCTCAATGTTCCTGAACCGATGGCACAGACCAAAACCTCTTCTCGACGTTCATACACAGCGCCACCAGAGGTTGGAACATCTAGGGCAAACACAGCAAAGGAGAAGAGACCTATGACTAAAAAAGAACCTCCAACATCTCCACCTCCACGTTCTTCATCTCATCCTCAAGGACAGTCTACACCTTCGAGTCATACCCAAAGGTAATCGTAGACCCTTTCTTAACTCAGTGAAAGAACCAATGAACCTTGATCCTGTTGATTTTAAATCTCACTTCGGTAACCATTCTCACTCTCATTTTGATCATTTTTGTTTCTCATCTAGTATGAACTTTGAATTTCATAGAGATATTATTTCTAAAAGACCTTTGTATTCAACATATGTGGTTGAGTTAAGTGCACTGGCCAAAAAGGGGATAAATTTTGTTAAAAATATTGTTTACTTAGACTGGGAAAAACTTTTTGAAATCAGAAAACCAGTTTACCCTGATTTAGTTAGGAAACTTTATGCCAATATGTACTATCATGAGGAATCTGTTCACTCTTATGTTAAAGGCCATGAAATTCATTTAAACAAAGAATCCATCAGTGACACCCTAGACTACTATGATGTTGGCGTCAATATCTATATCATTGGAAAGTGGGATAATGATCTAGGAGTGTTACACAAGGATGTTTTGGCCAACATTTGTGAGAATATTTTTCTCATGGATAGTGTTACTCTTAACCACCGAGCCCTAGGTCCTGTCAGAGCCTAGTTACACCGCATCATTACTCACATTCTCTTATCTCAGAGTAGTTCCTATCAACGAGTTACTCTTTATGACACCTTATTTCTCTATGCCATTCTTAACAAAGCTGAAATCTCTTTTGCATATCTTATTATGTGTCATATGTATAATTGCATCAAAAGTAATAAAAATATTCCACTACCATATGACATATTTTTAACTTGTTTCTTTGAGCACTTTGGTGTTGATTTGAACAGTGAAACCTAAGATAATAGAATTTTATCTCTTAAAGGCATTGATGTAGTCAAACAGACAAAGGGAAAAAGGGACTAAGGCTGCCAAGGATACTATTATGGAAGAAGAAGAAGATGAAAGTATCATCCTCCGTCAACGACTGGTACATCAACTTCCAACAAGTACCTGGTTATTGGTATTGTCAAAGATGTATTGTAAGAATTTGTAAACCTTACCAAGCACATGATCAATTCTAGCCAACAAACTAGAAGACTTGCAATTCAAAGTAAAAATTCATTGAGAAAGTCTCAAATTAGAGTAGAAGTACTTCTAAAGTACCTTGAATCGTTGGAAGATGATTGGTGCACGAAATTGCAATCACACTTTTGCAACCCCGCACAACTAACCAGGTCGATCCTACGGAGATTGTCGGCTTGAAGCAAGCTATGGTTATCTTGTAAATCTTAGTCAGGATATCAGAAATTATCAGGATTGATTGTGAACAGTAAAAGAACATGAAATAAGTACTTGTTTTGCAGTGATGGAGAATAGGTTGAGGTTTTGGAGATGCTCCATCTTCTGAATCTCTGCTTTCCTACTGTCTTCTTCTTCAAACACGCAAGGCTCCTTCCATGGCAAGCTGTATGCAAGGGTTTCACCGTTGTCAATGGCTACCTCCCATCCTCTCAGTGAAAATGTTCAACGCACCTTGTCACGGCACGGCTATCCATCTGTCGGTTCTCATTCAGGCCGGTTCATAGTTGAGAATGATGATGATTGTCACGGATCATCACATTCATCCGATTTAAGAACAAGTGATATCTTAGAATGGAAGCAAGCATGATTGAATGAAAAACAGTAGTAATTGCATTAATCCATCAAGATGCAGCAGAGCTCCTCACCCCCAACCATGGGGTTTAGAGACTCATGCCGTAGAAGATACAATGAGAAACGTGTAAAGTGTCATGAGGTCAGAATCCAACAGCATCTGCAGTCCTTTTCAGTCTCTGAATCAGATTTTTGCTCAGAACCCTCAATTTCAGTCAGAAAATACCTGAAATCACAGAAAAACACACAAACTCATAGTAAAGTCCAGAAAAGTGAATTTTAACTAAAAACTACTAAAAATATACTAAAAACTAACTAGATTATACTAAAAACATACTAAAAAAAATGCCAAAAAGCGTATAAATTATCCGCTCATCAATGATCAAATGATGTCTGAGTGTGAAGAAGAAGACATTCTAGGAACCAAGGATGAAGGGATCTGATGTTTAGCTCCTTATTGATGCTGTTGATTTTCAAAACACTGTTTTATGCTGTTTAAATTGTGGTCTTTGAATACTTTTAATTTTCTGGATGACTGTAATAGTTTGATACTTAACTTTGATTTGATTGAATTGCTACTTTAGCCTAACAAAATTTTTTATGCAGGTAATACTACCTCTCTTTAATGATAAAAAGGAGAGTGAGTGTGAAAATGAATTGTGAATTGTAGCACTGTTTTGATATGACTTATGAATTGACAGATTGTGGTATTTTTAATAGTACTAATGTTCAATGAAAACTGAAATGAGGTAGCTATAAATCTTTGGAATAATTTGATTGATGTAAATGTGTTTTGTTTTTTTGAAAAATATTTTATTGTGGCTATTTTAATTTGTTTGTAGCTCTGATTTAAAATTTTGATGGTTAATAGTGTTTTCAAGATTGAAAGCTTAAAATTCTTTAAATATAAGCCACCAGGCTGGATCATTTGATAAGAATATTTGAATGGTTAATATTTAGCCGTTTTTGTATAAATTTTATTGATCACATGTTGAGAAAATGCTAACATTCAGAGGGAGCAAAGTAAATAAAAGAAAAAGAGAGCTCATTTTAAAGATTGAATCATTAAAGGAAAGTTCAATAAAACTCTTCTTATTTCTTTTGTTTATAAATAATTTTATAATGTTTGTCATCAAGAGGAATATTAACATTATTATGGTGTTAAAAGTCCAATTATATGAGTGACTTATTTTGTTAATTGTGCAGAAATTAATAAAAAGCACAAAAGCCCAATAACAAGTTTCAGGCCCATAAGCACTCATCTCATCACTCATGATCCAAAGAAAGAGTTTCTTATCTCCAATCAATTTAACACTTTTTCATTAAAATAAAAAATAAGCTTAAGGCTAAATTGATGAGTCAAGCCCATGTTCTTTCAATTCATTCACGGCCCATCAAAATAGTTACCATCAAGAGAAGGAAGATTCACTTCCATATGAACCAAAACATAAAGTAACCGAATCAGTTCTCTCTCTTCTCTCTTTCACCCATGTGAAGAATTCCAAAAAGTAAAACAAAAAAAGAAACTCTGCTTAGGGTTCAAATCAAAGATGAAAAAGTGGGTTACCAAAATCAAACAAAAAGAAGAAAGTCAATTAGCTAGGGCTCTAAGCAAAGATCATATTCGAAGGCTACATCAGAGAAGTCTTTCCATCTTTGTGCTTCATAAATATTGTTGAAGAAGCCTTCCCTCTATATGCACCGAACTGGTAAATTGAAGATTATGGAGCTCTGCTACAAATCAAAGGTCAAGAAAGAAACTTGGAGCCAAAGTACAAATGAATGGTTAAGATCCTTGAAGCAATTTGAAAAAGAATGAAAGAGAAGATGGTGAGTATGGATGAATATAAAGTTTAGTCATTGCTACTAGCCTATCTCTTCTATGCCGCTACTGCTGCTGATATTTGGGGAAGAAGAAAATGTCAAAGTTGATGAAGCCGAGTTTCAAGCTTTGGAAGCTTTACTCCTCCATTAAAGAAGTGAACAACCAGAGATTGATTCAAGGAGTGAGAGCACAAAGTTTGGATTTTCATAGCTTACAAAGCTATACTTTCTTCTCCTTCATGGTTCTCTATTGAATATTCAGATTTCTCAATTTTATCTTTCTTTGTTTCAATAGAAAAAGGCATTAATATGAGGAATTAAGAAAAAGCCATTGAGAGAAAAGGTAAAGAGAGTTAGACTTGGAGAAAAACCAAGTGTTTATTTCAAATATCCTTTGTAAGTTTTTTTGTTTTGTATTCATGATCCTAAGGGGATTTTCTTGCTAAGTTGAGTGAGCACTTAGTGGTTGAAAATTGCAGGAGTGAACCTAATCAAATTTGGCTTGGGTAAAAGTTGGGTTTGTCCCAAATAGGATTTGGTTGAATCCTATGAAAATTGGTGTTTGTAATCTTTGAAAGATGGTAAAAATTTCACCATTATTGTGGAGGAGACTGGATGTAGATCACATTGCACATAGTGGCTGAATCAAGATACATGGTTGTGTGAATTTATCTTCTCTACTCTTCTTCTGTTTTCTTTCGTGTAGAGACAAAATAAAAATGTCTCCTGAATTATCTTTATCTCAGAAGTCATAGTTATTCACGAAGTAAAAGTTTTTCTGTTCCTAAAAGCATTGAAAAGAGACGAAATAAAATTGTCTCATAAATTCCTATTTGACAGACACTTTAGCAACTAAGTTCACCATTTTAGTCAGAAAAAAAAACAAAAGAAATATGCAAACCCCGAGTAATTAGTGAATAATTAATCAATAAATTAGTTATTATTTAAAAAAATTAGAAAATTAAATTTGATAATTTAAAAAGATAAAAAAAGTAAAATATGAATTTTGACACTAATTTTAAAGATTTTAACCCAAAATTAGACTAACGGGTCGAACCGGTTGGATCGAGCTGAAACCGGTCCCAAGGCCCACTATATATAAGGCCAAATCAGCTTTTCCTTCCCTCGTAAAATGAAAAACGTTGAATGAAAGGGGGAAAACTCAAGAACCCTAACTTTATAGTTTCTCAAACTTCAAATTTCCATATCTTTCAATTCGAAAATCCAATTGACGAGTCGTCAGCGACTACGCGTTCGTCTAAGAATCCTTTGCAAAACCCACTAAACAATTTGATAAGAAACTTGAGTTTTCTCACCCAACTCTTCTCATTTCATTTTCGAAAATTTGGGGTTTTGGGTATTGAAAGATTGAATGATTTTGATGGTTTAGGTGAACTCTAGCAGCGGATAATCACTGAGTATTGTCCATTTGACCCATGGGTAATAGTAAGAAAACCCTAACCCTTGTAATATTTGATTTTTATGAGGATTAGAAATTTAAATTATGGCCACATATGAAATTGTATGGTGTTAGATTGAACTTATGTGAAATTGAAATCATATTGATGAATTGGAACAAAGTTGTGGCAAGTTGAAGCTTGTTGAGTTGGTCCGGAGATGTTGAGGCTTGCAGAAAAGAGACTTTGGAGTGTTTTTGGCTTAGGGAGGAATTAGCCAAGATATGGCTTTGGTTTCTCGTAAATAATATATAATGTTGCATGAAAACTTAGGCTAGTTGACCATAGGTTAAGTTGAATTAAATGAAAGTGCTAATGTTTTAGTAAGTTTTCTGTAAATTGTTGAGTTTTTGATAAGGGTGTGTTGAATATTGATAATGATGAGGGTTGATGAGAATTGTTGATGATTGTGGTGGTTGATGATGATAGTAACTTATGATGATGAAATTGATGAACAATGTTTGTAATTTGGATTGAAAATTGTTGAGTAAATTGTTG
Organism: Arachis duranensis; assembly: GCF_000817695.3. NCBI lineage: Eukaryota > Viridiplantae > Streptophyta > Magnoliopsida > Fabales > Fabaceae > Arachis > Arachis duranensis. The sequence goes on along the minus strand of NC_029780.3, from coordinate 17,289,191 downwards.
AGTATATTGATGAGATTATAGGTATGGATGATGAGAAATGATTGGAAAACAGTTGAATTATGATTGTGTGGTTTTTTTGTTATAAACTTATGCTATAGGATTTAGAGTTTAGAAAGCATAAGGGTTGTGGTGTTTTTGCCAAAAACTTGATATTTGACCAACTTCGGTGAGTCATAACTCGACTTTCGGACCCTTAAATTTTGTCAAACTTGTTTCAAATAAAAATTCGGTCCGTAAAGTTTATGTCGTTTGAATAACGGATGAAAAATCATTTAAAGTGAAAAAGTTATGCGCGTTTGAATTTTGGTGCAAAAATCTGATTTTTCTGCAACTTAGCCATTTTGATGAAAAAGGGAGGCTTGCGAACGCAAGAACCTGCATGCAACGCAGGTATTTGGCATTGCACAGGCGTCCCGCGTACATGGAGCAAGGTCTACGTACGCGAAAATACCAGTTTTGAAGCTTGTGTACACAAGAACTTGCACGCAACATGAAGAAGTATTGTTGTTTTCATGACTTGCGTACACAGACCAGGGGTCATGCGAGATGCCATTTTTCACACTCCCGTATACGCATACATAGTTTTGCGTACACAGAACCCTTATTTGGAAGAAATGTGATTTTCTTCCAAGTGTATCCAATCCTCTAACTTTCCAAACCTCTGTAACTACCCTCTATGATCCAATACCTAGTTTTTAAACCTAGATAAAAGAGTGAACCTATAAGGGATGTCAAGTGGCAGAGAATGGGGTTACAGAGGATGAAGTTCTAATTAGGAAAGTGTGGATATGCTGATTATGATGTGAATGAGAACTAAAATGATGTTGATTAATTGAGAATAATGAAGTATTGATGAAATATAATTAGTGATTGAGTTAATTTGTATTGTCTGAGGAAGTGTAGAAATGTTATGAATGTATGAATGATGAATTGAAATGATGTTGAAAATGAATTTTTGGATAAGATACCTGGGCAGTAGCAAGGATTGTGGTTCGTCCTGCTTGCTCTGGGTCAATGATTGAGGTACCAGAGCAGTAGCAAGGATTGTGGTTCATCGCGCTTGCTTCAAGTCAGTGATTGTGATACCTAGTTAATAGCAGCAGTAGTGGATTATTCCACTTGCTCCAAGTTGAGTCTTTAAACACCCGCTTGGGTAGTAGCAGCATTAGTGGTTTATTCCACTTGCTCTGGGTTAAGCTAGTAGTAGTAAGGGGGTTGTGCCTCAGACCCACTTGCTCCGCAATTGGTGTTTCTATCCAAGGTTAGCTACCAAGACATGTCGAGTTTGGCTATATAACCAACAGATGATATCATTAGTCATAGGGCAGACATGCATCATGTGCATTTGTATTGATTTGCCTAATTGCTTATCTGTAATTAACTGCTACTTATCCTATATTCTGTACTTGCTATCGATAATTGTGCTTTCCTTGTATGCTTTGTTTGTGTGTGCAACTGAGAGATCTCTCGTGTGGTGGAGGCGTGAGGAGGGTTGTTCCACCCGGTGAATTCGAAGGTTAGAAGGAGACAGAAGGAGGGGTGTCGGGTTAAAGATGGATTTAGGACCTAAATAGCTTAGACAATCACCTTAATCTATGGTTTAGTATATTTCATTAAGTTTAAATTTGAGTGTCGGAGTTCTAAAATTGGAGGCACCGTACTAAGCATTCTAGAGACTCTTGAAAGTAAAGAACTATCTTGGGATTCGGTGTTTGTATTCTGTTTATGTTTATATATGTAAATACATTCTCCACTTTGTATATATTATATTTTGTCCCTCCTAAAGGTTGATAGGGAGAAACAGGTGTTTATTTTACAATTTGAGTTTATTTTGGGTTACATATATGTATATCTATACTCTGGTCGGCCTTTGCTTCGCAGGTCGAGCCTGGAGCTTATTAATTATATCTTTGGAACTCCAATCTTATTTGTATATTATCATTTTCCGTTCAATCTTATCTATCTTTCTGCGTTGATATGATCGTGAGCAATGCGCTTTTCTGTTTGGTGTTTTATTCAACTTCTTTTTTTAAGGTTCCTAATTACAATTTCTTTAAACTATATTATTTACGTATTTTTATTTTAGAGGTCGTATCATCTCGCTACCTCTAATTTATGTCCTATGCATAAAGCTCTGTGTCGTAGGGTGCTACAAAATACAACAAGAAGGTCATAGATTCAATCCTTCATTCTCCAGGCCATTCTGAAATCTTCAAATCGATTAAGGACTCAATTCTAGACTCAACTTTTCTAATTACTCCTTAGTTTCTCACACTTTGAACTTGCATACTGAACTTGAGAGAAATAAACATAAACTTGAAATCATCCATCATTCAATTTCAAAGGCACACCTTAGACAATCACAAACAGATACCAAGCGTATGTATGTCATGGAATGAATCACCATAACTGATAGGTACCATCCTTGCCAAGTCATGCTACTCAGCCACCGGCATCCAAGTTGCCTGGCGAGCGGCATAAGCCGATTTGTAATTAAGTCCACGAGCCTCTAAAGTTTCAGAATCGAATTCAAAATCGAATTGAGTATCATTCCACCACACAGTACAAGAAATACTCTTCATTGACAAAAAGAGCGTACATCCTTGTTAAATTATTAGAGTTAGCATAATCATCATCATACTTAGGCTCATGGTATCATCTTAATCATCATAAAAAATAATAGGTGTAAAGCCCCATAATGGAGACGGAAAACCTTCATCTCATGAGACACTTGGCCTTGACATTCATACACTTGCTCATTAAGAGCCTTCATAAGATATGAGGCTTTGTGTCTAATATAGGAAAAACCTTTTCTTAGGACACTTTGCCGTACTTCCATGTCCATAAATCATGTTTCCATCTTGGAAGGCCTTCTTTGGCATCAAGAGTACTTATCATACTAATCAAGTCACTATAGACAATTCTTGACATAGTTGGCAGTCTTTTTCCTTAAATCCTTAATCATTAGCCCTTGAACAAGAAGTACATAATATGATTTCCAAAGTATTTCAGTTATAACTTAAGAGAACAATTCGTGAATTACAAAAAACTTCAAGATACCACGTTATAAGATGAATATCTTAGTTTGGCTCTAGCTCTTTAATCTCAAATGATATAAAAAATCCTCCATAATGCACTCTCATCCTTACTTTGGTAGTGATGCTATGACATCACTAAGGTTTCATGGGTACTACATTAATTTGACACTTAGAAAATGATCCTAAAGCATTAGAGTACCAATTCTATTTGAAATCAGTGTTTTCTGCATTTTATGGTGAAGCAAATCGTATCTCTAGCCTAGAGAACCAATTCTCCATGATGCTCTGTTTTGAGAAATGCGATTCTCCACCAATTGGATCGCTATTTGGGTTTTCAAATGCTAGAAGCTATTGACTTCATCACTCTCCAGTGCAAAATTCTACACATCACACCACATTCATTTAACTAAATTGAACTAAAATTGTAATAAATTATTTTAAATAAAAACTAATTTTTTTCAAGAACAAATTAAATCAAAATGAAGCCATACCCGTTTCTTTTATAGAAACTAATTTATTAAAAATCAGATTTTGTATTTTAATTTTTTTTAAAACCAAACAGACAATCATTGGCTGACTTATTAGCAAATTCTGATCGCCCAATTGGTATATAATATTTGTCAATTTATTATGTAAAAAAGCGTTCTGGTACTATTTCAATTGAATGCTCCTACCTTTAGACCAAGAATTTCATAGTGAACATATAATCTAATTTTTGGTAGTCCTAATAGTAATTGGGATCCCTTCCCAGTAAAGCCAAAATTCTTTGGCAAATTTAGTCAATATTTCACACATATTGAACTAACAAATAAGTGACAGGGAGAGATTACGTTTCCTAACAATTTGTCTACATTATTTTACGGCAAATATTAGACCATATGGCAAGCTAACTCCCATATGGAAGTTTGATATTTTCACGTTCAAACAAATACTGTTATAAAAGAGCAAAGAAATATCAAGATTTCTTTTTACTATCCAAAAGATCATGTAATCATATACCATTATTCTCATTAGATAGCCAAATTCAAGTTGCAACTTGCATACAAATTAAATATCACATAAAAACAAAGATCTAGAAATATCATTTGTTTTCCCAAGAAAAATATCTTTCTCATCAGAAAAGAAAATGAAAAAAAAAATCTAAGAAACATGTGTACTTGGCGTGGAAGGTAACAATTAGATCACACTGGATAAGAAACATGTGTTCACGAATCCTCACCATCCTCACTTATATATTAATCCCCTTACACCCTATTTCGCTCATTAAACCTCATCTTCATTTGTAACGACCAAAAACCCTTAATAGGTACTACTTAAATATCTCAACAAATAACAAGAAAGAAGAACAAAAAAAACAGAGGAAAAATGGCGACCATTTCTACTGTAACCCTCTCAATTCCTGCTAGAGTAATTGCCAAGGGAGTAGAGATCCCTCAAAAGGCTCAAACCATCAAGTTCTCACCTGTATTCAGGCTCAACCAAAGGTGGCCCTGTTTAACCGGATCGGGCCGGCCATCTTCGGTCCAACCGCTTCATGCAGCCCCGGATAAGATATCGGAGAAGGTAGAGAAGAGCATAAAGGAGGCCGAGGAAGCATGTACTGATAACCCGGCAAGCAACGAGTGTGCGGCGGCTTGGGATGAGGTAGAGGAGCTGAGCGCGGCGGCGAGCCATGCGAGGGACAAGAAGAAAGAATCGGACCCGCTTGAGAATTACTGCAAGGATAACCCGGAGACTGATGAGTGCCGCACCTATGATAACTGATGATGAGGGCGGTTTCATTCCCGAGTCCGTTATGCTCAAGATATAAATAAAGAATTATATCAATATTTTTATGTAATTGTTTTTAAGTTTCTATTACATGCATGAGTTGAACAGATACCATGTACTCTTAATTAATTGTTTGTATTGAAGCATGATAAACGACGAGATTATTTCATATAGCATATAACCTAGCTAGGTTGTTCTCATCTATCATTTGTGGGGTTTACTGATTCGCTGTAGATTTAGGACATGTGACAACATGGTGACTGAAATTAAATCATGAACCTTTTTTTTGTTTGACTGCGTGAACATTTTCATTAATTAAAAAGTTTCAAATGGTGAATAAATGATCATTTGTATTTATAAAAAAAAATTACTGATATATGTACTCACACTAGATCGAAACTAAATTTACATTTATGCAAGATATCTTTCACATTAAAAATATTTTTGTCACACAGAGAGCATCTTACATGAATAAAAGTAAACATTTTTATCTTTTATAGATACAAATGGTTATTTATTCTTCAAATTATTAATCGTTTTAATGTGTTAAAAAATTTAAAAAAAAAGTTATCATTAATTTTGTGAAAAGGACTAAGTTTCTCTTTCATTCTATTTTTAGTTCTGAATAAATTAGGAAACGTGCAAAATAAAATAAAGCACTTGTAAGTGTGTGTTTAGATTATAATTTGTGCAAATGAGAGTTTGTATAAAAGTGATTTTGCAGATTTGATTTTGATGAAAAGTAAGTTTGCGTTAACGTAATTTATGTTTGGCAATCTTTATATGAAAATAGATTATAATAAAATAAATATTGTTTGGAATATATACTCAAAATCATTTTTAGATAAAAAATTATTAAAAGAGACATCAATTTAAATAAATTTTTATATTATCCTATCATTTTACTTTAGATATTTGAATCAATCTTATTAATTTATTTTATAATAAAATTAATATTTACTTATTAAATTAAAGTGACATATAAAAAATTGATAAAATATATTTTAATACATAAAAATATTAAAGGGAATACTATACATTTTATAATGTCAAACAAAAAGAAAATGGTCTATATTAGTTTAGTATATTATTTTAGTACTGTTACTATTCTTTAATTTAGTATCATTTTGGACTATAAATTTTTATAATTAGTATATAATAAAAACGAAAATAAAATACAATAATAAAAAGTACAATAAAAACAAAAAAAAGAACAAAAAAATTTCGTACAAACATAAAATATAATAATTATAACTAAAAACATATATCATATGAAAAAAAAATTACAATAAGTAAATAAAATTCATATGAATAAAATTAAATAAAGTAATAAAAAAATTAAAATATTTATCTTGGCAGTGATTGTAACAAATCTGAAAATTTTGATGAAAAAAATTGAAACCAAAAACATATACAAAGAACTATTATGAAAATTATATGGTTACTTACATCATTTTTATAGAAGAAAATGAAGGATAAAATTGGTAGAAGAGGAATAATTTTCTTACTTAATTTCTCAATTGTAATTAGCTTTTTCCAACGTGAACGCAGAAGCTAGAATTTTTAGCTGTACGTTTAGAAACAAATTTACTTCTAGATTCAGAGTTTTAAAGAGTTGCCAAACATAAAGATGGAATGTTCAAAATACTCAAACGAGCTTCTCTTTTCTCCAACGTGAACTCCAAACACACCCTTAAAAAAAATTAAATATAGTAAACATTTTATCCTTCACATCTAAAATAAACTTTAATTCTATTTTTGTAGCGTACGAAGGAAAGGTAAGCGTGATAATCAAGATGGGATGAAAGGATGATAATGATATTCATGATGTAGGGGGTATGGTTACGAAGGCTTTAAGGTAGCGTTTGGTGGAGAGACGGAGACAGAAAGATTAAGACTGAGAGACTAAGACTAAGAGACAAAGATTGAAATAAATTTCAGTATTCTGTTTGATGCAAAATGGGAGACAGAAATTGAAAAAATAATAAAATTCTAATTTAATTTGCACAAAGGATAAAATTGGAATTAATTAATTGAAATGAATGTATTTTAGGTATAAAATGTTATTAAAGTTTCAGTCTCCATCTCTAAAAATTTTAGTCCCTGTGTCCTCACTTTTTGGAAGTAATTTTGGAGACAAAGACAGAAATTTTAGTACCAGTCTCTGAATCAATAAACATGATACTGAGTTTCAGTCTCTACCTAAGAGACTGGAGGTAAGGTTGGCATTAGGGCTATAAGGAGCATATTTTTATTCTATTCAATTTTGTTATGTCTTTTTTTCAATTTTTATACTATTCATCTCACCTCTATCTACAAGTAGTAGAATCTTATATTTTAATTCGTCTCTATAAATATCCGTCCCACTTCTATCGTCGTTATCAAAATTAAATAACAATTTTAAATTTATATATTTATACATAAATTAAGATAAAAATTTAAATTCATATTTAAATTAAAATCTAAACATAAAATTCATACCATGTCCAATAATATGATATTAAAATAAAAATTAGTGTTTGATCTCTACAAATTTAACACCATAATAAAAAAATTATAACATTAAATAGAAATAAGTCTTCAATCTAATTTTTGATCATTTTTCAACTCTTTATCATCATTAATAATTTGAAAGTCAAAATTTAAACCTAAAAATAAAAAAGATAACAATTAAAAACTTAATAAAGAGCAACACAGTTACTTTGTGTGTCTTCTCTAGTATTACTAGTCATGAAATAATTTTAAATGACCTATATTAAAAAAATTGTAAAAACTAAAAAAATTAAACAAAGTAGCAAACCATATATAAAGCACCTATTAAAAAAAATGAACAAATCATTACAACATAGCAATTAGACCCATTACACATATATAAACTAAATAAAATCACAAAACCCTTATTTTTAATCAACATATATAAACTTTTGCAACATTCCAACATCAGCAATTAGAACCCAAAACTGATAATGATTTAAAATGAAACATAAAAAATGAACATTATGCAATAAGAACATGCACATAAATGAAGTACAACATTCTGCAATAAGAATATGCACATAAATAAAGTGCAGATTCAGATTCAGATATAAATTGAAGCACATATATAAATACAAAATTGAATGCAGATTACATGTAAAATTGAGTCATAAATTGCACATATATAAACAAAATTGAAGCACAAATTCACAAATTGCATATTCATATTCAAACATTTAATAAAGTGCAGATTCACGCATTCATAATGTGAGAGAGAGATGGGAGGAACTTACCACGGACAAAGAAACAGAGGAGGAAGACAGCGACACAAGAAGCTTCAACGTTTAGAGGATAGTGGAACCACAGAGATGGTGACGGGCCCGGCAGCGCAGCGACGGCGACTTGGCAAAGAGATCGGCAGCACAGCGACACCGACAGGCTCGGCAGCACAATGACGGCAACAGGCTCAACAGCACAGCGATGACGACTAGAACTGTGATGGCGAGTGACGACTAGAACTGGGGTTGGCTGTGGAAAAGATGACAACTTTGGTTCTCTGCTAGGGTTAGACTAACGGGGCGTGTTCACCTTAAACCCGACCCTACCTCGTCCCGAACAAAACCCGCCATACACCAGGTCAGGTTATTACCCACCCCGATTAGGTAGGAGCGGTTTGGGTACCCGCAGGTTCGGGTGCTCTTGCCAACCCTAATTGGAGGTAGGGTGCCACACTAGCATATATTTATCACAATAAGATATAGAAAAAAAAATCTTAAACAGTCTTTGACAATTATCTCGAAAGACAACGAAATTCTCAATAAAACAAGATACTCTTTCCAGCCCTTGAACTTTATTTATGTGAGACTGATTAATCCCTCTATCAATATTTTCTCTTTTTATTAATGAAATAAGTTTAAATAGCATGTTAAACTGTTGATTCATCTGTTAAGAGCTAACTAGAATTGACAAATTCATTTAATGAGAATCTCGTTGTCTTTTAGGAGGTAATTAGTTTTTTAATTTTTTTGGTTACTTTTTTCAAATATATTGACTAAAATTATTATATAAAACTAAGAAATATTAGTAATTTTTAAATTATTTTCACTTATAAAAATTAAATAGAGGATATATTAGTAACTAATGTGCCACATAAGCATATTTTAGAAAAAAAATCATTGATAAAGAGACTAACTAGTCTTACAAAGTTAATTATCAAAGGACAAAATGAATATTTTTTTCTTAGGAGTTTCACATTAATAGTATTTTTATCTTATTAGGTATAATATATGGGAAAGTCTATGGTGCTGACCGCAAGAATCAACATGTGAAGTTAACACTATGTGGCAAGTTATGATTTGGACGCGTGCAAATAATCTTTAACTATGATAACGGGTTTGAGAAAATAACGGTTAGGGAGCCAGATACATCCTATTTTTTGTTGGAGGAAGTAGGTTAATTAAGTGTGATTAGGTGATTAAATTTAAGATGTTGCTGGGCTGAACTTTTGACACGCTGATGGACCAGGAGTGATATAGCCTGCTTTCTTTTTTGGTAATTTTCACAAATTAAAATACCATGTCAAAAACAATGGTCAAATAAGACGGAAAATCTGAATACTATGTATTATTAAAAAAAATTAAAGTATTAATCAAGTTAGGTTGATCTAGTGATTAGCTCACTAGTCCTCTTAAGCAAGTATTGTGGGTTCGAATTCTGTCTTCTGCATGTAAATACATAAATATTTATTTATTATTTTTCTTACAATTTAAATAAAATATTTTCTATAGAACTAAAAAGATGTTATAAAAACCTAAAAGTAGGTTTATGTTTAGATATCTCATACACAAAGATCTTTTTATCTATTAATTCTATTTGGGTATAACGATATAAAAGTATTTTTTTGTTTATTTATTACATAAAAAAATATCTTTTTTTTAAGAAAAAAATCTTTTAAAAAAAGATATTTTTTATTTTTCTAATACTTTTACTTTTACTACTAGAAATTTGCCAAACACCCTAAACAATAAAAAAAAGATATTTTTTTATCAAGATAATGGTTCCTAAACAAGCACTTTGTTGAGCTTATACTTGTTCTCCAAATTAACGACATTGTTCTTGTACTGTTGTTATGTACGATGTTTCGTTAGTTATTTAACTTTAATCTCACATTAGGACTATATTGAAGCTAAAGAATTTTTTTTGGATTCAAATAGAACATTTTAAACCTTAAGGACCAAAACAGAATTACGCCCAAACATAAAGACTAATTTAATATTTTACCCAATTAAAAAATTATCTTTACCAAAAAGATTTTAATATATTATAGACGTTTGAATTAATTACCATTCACAAAGTAATATAAAATAAATATCTATAATAAGATGTAGTTGGTATTTTTAAAAAAAAAAACAACGATTATTATTCATTATATGTTTTTTGAATTAGTTACCCTTCATTTATAAATTTATATTTTTATTTATCATTGAGTAATAATTTATTGCTCTTAAAAGATTATTACTCAAATAAATTAAAAAATGAAAAAGACTTTTTTTTATTGTAATAGATTTATTTGAGTCATAATTCAGCAAAAATAATAAATTATTACTCAAATAAATCTATTGTAATAAATATTTTTTTTATTTTTTTATTTGAATAATAATTTTTTAACTAAACAAATAAATTATTACTCAAATAATAAATTATTACTAAAAAATAAATAAATAAATTATTAGATTAATAAATAAATAAATAAACAGTAATTACTTAAAAAATATATAATGACTAGAGTGAGTTATTTTTTTGAAAAAATAATAAATATATATTATAATAGATATTTAATGAGGTGCTAGGAAGGGTTAATATAATGGAATTTAATTCGGACAGTAGCCGAATACATGTTAAAATAAATTGAGAAGTTAAGGTTTTACTACTCAATTGTAATATGATTATAGGGTTAATAAAATGTTTAGTAATAGATTATTATTTATATTTCTAGTGTATTCGTGGTCCATACGAATAATTGCAATATGATTGTAATAAATTTTTTGGCATAGCATATCACTCCTGGCCCATCCCATCAACATGTCAAAAATTCAGCACATTAACATTCTAACCAATTTGGGTTGGTCTAGTGGTTTGCTCATTAGTCCGCTTAAGCAAGTGTCGGGGGTTTGAACCCCGCCTTGTGCATGCAACAACTCAATAAAAAATAGGACATATCTGGCTGCGTCAAAGTTGTTTCATCAACCCCGTCGCCGTGGTTAAACGTTACTTGCACGTGTCCAAATCACAGCTCGCCACATAGTATCAAACTCCTTTAAATTGAAAAAATTGGCAATGAGAAAGTAAATGATCTAATCACCCTTGAATCAAAATAATTAAATTTACACGTCATAGAAGTTACAAATTTAATAGCGATTAAACTATTACATCTCCTCACTTAAAAGAATACTTTTCCTTGATATCTGGTCTAGTTTTCGTAATCTTGATTCGAAGCACTAAGAACAATGTTTATTCCAAACCATTCATCAAAATTTTACTATCAAAATCGAGGGAGCGTGTAACTCCAATCATTATATTACCATTGAAGAACTAGCCTTGCATAGTACTAGTTATAACTTATAACACATCCATTCATTAATGTACTATTCTAAGTGGATGTGGATCAAACTACTTTTGCAACTTTTGGGAGATTGAAAAAACACATGTTCGAACTCTAATACCTTACAAAATGCAAAAGTTATCGTTCATTTAACTCCAAAAGTCACACTACGCAACAACAAAATAAAATAAATAACTAGGCTTAAATGACCAATAACTTTTGGAGCAATCTAATCCCAGCTAAAAATAAGCGAGAATGCAGAAAATGTACGCTGCATCTTTAAATATAACTTCAGTTATTTGAAGGGTCATGAATAATTTATTATATCTTTTAGCACAGCTCTTCATTCAAAACTACTTAACCTTCTGTACAAATTCTACATCTCATCAGAAAAAATGGAACAGCAGAAGGATCAAACTCCTAAACCGCACTAATCGAACTAAATGCAGACTTATGAATGGCCTTACTATGACAACCCCAGCATCCAAATTCTAGCATGGAATATTGCCCTCAAAGTTGTTGGACAAACAAAATTTGGATAAATGCAATACCCTTTTACAGAGAAAACAATTTCCTACTACTAGCAGCCAGATATCCTTTTTATATAGAAAGATAACCAAAGCTGGTTTACAGTTTATATACCTTGGTATTCTGACATCCTATAGGAACCCACATATCAGCAAAGTGCATGAGAGCAGCGGGGAAAGAGGGAATAAAAATAGATAGTATTTAAAGGTTGCCGGTCTGGAGGAGAAAATTATAATAAACATGTAATGATAATGGGAGAGTATATGCATGAGGGGAAAAAGGAGAATTAAAGTCAAACTGAGAGAAACTTGGTGTGGTATTAAGACTTTAGGACGGTGAAGAGCTCAATAAAAAAGCCCAAGTTTTTCTCTTTCTTCCATTTTTTGTGCTTGGAAACCAACAACCAATATCATACAAAACTTCTTGATAATTTCCTCTAAGGTTTTCTTAGTTCTTCCCCTACCTCTAGCAACAAAACTACCCATCCATCTTATCCATTCTCTTAAATGGAGCCTCGATAGCTCATCTACGAAAATGTTAATATTGTCCAAGACAAGATCTTTCCATCTCTACAGTTGATGTTATTATAACTCTCTAATGTACTCATTCCTAATGATATCTAAGTCCAGTGACACTAGTGAGTCCACTCATCTACTAAGTATCTTCATCTAAGCAATTTATCTGGTAGGTACATAAATGAGATACCTATTTATATCACCTACACACTGCTTAGCAATTTTATTTCTTTATTTACCTTTTACACTACTAATATTATGCTTATGGTTTTGTATATTTAATTTCTAGGATATGATAAGAAAGAATACATCTTACTAGTGACTCTAAAAGATTGTCATGTTATGACACAAGACATTAAGTCTTTAACCAAAAAGGCGAAAACACCTGTTTGTAACAGTATTGTATGTCATGAACAATTCCAATGCAACCAAATGTATGATGTTAAATCCTGCATACTTCAAGAGAATTTGATTTACTCTTTAAAAAGGTCAGCAGAGTCTACATTGAAGAAAAATAAGAGCAAAGACATCCATATTTTGTGCAGCAACAAGAAATATAACTCAAGCACAAAACAACATACAGCTTCCTGAAATTTCTACAAGCAAACATAGTCCATAAGTACCAAAACAGTGTATGAAATTTATTCTTTTGAATCTACAATAAGTCAGCTCATTTGCAACGAGCCAATGGAATATAGAAGGGAAAAAGATTATACAACACAAGGCATAGGCACAACACAAGAACTTTTCATTCTTCCTCTGCAACAACACTAATCTCACCTTTTTCCAGTAAATCGTAAAAGGCCCTGACTTTTCTCTGTTCATTCCAGTGATGCATCTTCCAGACACTACCAGCAGCTAATCCAAGTGTTATTCCGATTATTATCTCCTTCACAACACTCGGTCCCTTCAAGGTAGCATGAGCAATCCTAGGACCAGACATTTCCTTTAAGCTTGTTAATTCTGCAAGTTATAAATTTGAGTTTATGTAAATATTTAATCACATAAAAGCGGTATATTCAAAACATGCTGAGCAATAATCAATCTGAAAGCATATTTGTTTCAACGAAATTGTAGAAAAATAATGCACAAAACAAATAAAAAGAGAAGAGGCATCTAATGATCTAATGCAAGCCATTTTGGCACAACTCATAATTGGGTGAACAATTTGGAAATTATCATTTCAGTTCTTCATCAAGAAATTTACAGCCCCATTTGTAATGGCCTCCCAAACTATATAGCTCACAACAAATCATAAATGATGACACACATTATACTCCCAATGAAGACAAACACTACAATGACTACTAGAACATGAACCAAAGCAATGAAAATTACGGCATAAAGATAAGCATACACAAAAGCACACATTATCCCTTAACCTTATACACCTTTTCAATTTTATACACCAAATTATTAGCTTGTACAGCTTTTTTTAGGCTTACCAAACATTCTGCAAAATAAAGTTTACCTTAGCAAAAAATTAAGAAACTCTATCATGGAACCAGACAACCAAAAACATAATTCACTTTTCCCCAATTATCTTTTAGTTTTGAAAAACCTTATGTCACCAGATTTGGCTTAAATAAACACAGTAATACACGCACATGATAAAGAGAATTCAGCGTAAATTTAGCTTAAGAGGTGGAGCGTTCAATAAATTGCATCAATCAAAGTGGCCAACAGAACAAACAAACAAAAAAAATCGATTCTCTATGAACTAGTTAACTGAATTACGGAAATTAATCATTCTGTAATGAATTTAGGTTGAAAATGAAGATATAAAAGGGGTAAAATACCAGAATCAGCGTGGCAGCAGTGGCAGAGCTTGAAGATCCGGATGAGAACTGAGAAGAGGGTTTGGCGAATGCGAACCGTAGACGAAGTCTCGCGAACGTGATATTGGTAGATATGACCATTGACCACTACGAAGGGTGCCTTGTAAGAAATAAAAAAACCGCACAACCATGAACCATTTTTTTTGTGATCGAACATAACACAAAGAAAAAAGATCTAAGATAAAGAGTAGTACTCCTCTCTAATAATAATGTCTAAATTATTAGGGGGTAGTAACCACTCTAAATATACATGCTTGTTTAAAGCAGCAGTCTTAACCATTAAATCAGCCGCTCTATTTGTTGTGCGCTGGATGAGAACTAAAGTAGCTGTTCAATTGCGCTAGAGCATCTCTTTGATTTTGTCAAGCAGATCAGAGTCATTCCTAATCATGCTGGTTGTGCCTCGTGAAACAAGAAGAAACGCATCAAGATTATCAGTTTCACAGATGACCTCTTTGCACTCGCAATCCCAAGCCATAATAAGCCTTCTCTAAATAGCATGAAGCTCACAACAGAGAACACTAGAAAGAGGTATACTGGCAGAATAATCTTTTATCCAAATTCTCATGCTGTCTCTAATAATACATCCAAAGCGAGCTAATTGCTCATTTTCAAAAACGCTTGCATCGCAGTTCACTTTACAAACATTCATTGGAGGTGGTTCCCAGTTATATTTCAAAGAAGGAATAATATGTTTTTTGTTGGTAACAACATTAGAAAAATCTCGAGCAGCATGTTTAACCAAGTGAACAATTTTCTCCTTACTCCATGGATCTTCTTGATGGAAGATGTCATTGTTCCTATCCCTCCAAATCCACCAAAAGGCCGCTGCAAAGAGAAACTCATTTTTATTGAGGTTAGTACGAATCCAAGACACAAAATCCAAACTAGAGTCCTCAGCGGTCATTCTCAAATTTAAGCTAATCCAAATCTGACGAGCTTTTTAGCAAGTCCTAAAGCAGTGGTTAATATCCTCTTGAGCAAGATAACATCTCTGACAAAAATCAGAAGTAGCAAGACCTCTTTGAAAGCGGTAACTAGCTGTGGGAACTCCGTTGTTGAGGCAAAGTCAGAGCAAACACTTTATCTTCTCCGGTATTCTCAAGCGCCAAAGCCAAAGCCAATTTTCATTATCATTCCAGCCAAATTACTTCTTCAATAGCCATTCATACCCGCTTTTAGTCGAGTAGGTGAGAGTATTTGAGTTTGTCCAAAACCAACCTGTTTTATCTCATGCCTGCTTGATAGGATCAAAGAGCATCAAATCAAGTTTAACTTCTTCTGGAATAATTGTGCAAAGAATATCCCACCGCCAATGCCCATGGTGTCAGACATCTTCTAACTTCAAGTGAGAATCAGAAATGTGCACAAAAGGAACCAAAGGAACTAGCGTTCCATATGGTCGCCAAGCATGATACCAAAAGGATTGAGACACCATGCCTGTACACTAATCAAAACCATCACGAAGCTTTTCTATTGTCTTATAAATTGCCCGCCAAGTGCTTGAAACATTATTAAAAAAATTGGGTGAAAAGCAAGAACTCCCATATAAATATTTTGCCAACATAATTCTTACCCAAAGCTTATCTTTATGATGCAGTAATTGCCAAACAAGCTTTCCGAGTAAAGCAAAATTTACATATTGGGTATCTCTAATTTCCAAGCCTCTGTATTTTCTTGGAGTGACAACTTTGCTCCACTTGACCAAATTTATGCAACGCTCCCCCACCTTTCCCTTCCACAAGAATTGTCTAAGTACAGAATCAATCTTTTGACAAATCGAAGTAGGAAAAAGAGTCACTTGCATCTAATAAATAGGAAGAGAAGAAGCAACAGATTTAATTAAGCAAAGCCTGCTTGCTCTATTAAGGAGCCGACCTTTCCAACTAGCCAGCCTATTCTTGATCTTCTCTAAAGAGTCCGAAAAAATAGATCTAGCAGCTCGAGGATGATTAAGGTTCACCCCAAGTATTTGCCTAGGTCACTAGTAAAGGGAATATGAGAAACACCAGACAACATTTCCTTCCTTCTATTAGAGATATTTCTAGAACAAATAACTTTAGATTTTTTAATGTTAACCTTCATACCTGAAGCTTTACAGAACAACTCCAAGGTGTGCACAATATTCTAAACTTGACTTTTCTTCGCTTTACAAAAAAGGAGGAGATCATCTGCAAACATCAAGTGAGAAACTCTAGGTCCCCCTCTAGAAATAGCCACACCATCCTAAATACCCTCGTCAACTTGTTTGGAAATAAAGCACGCCAATCTCTCCATGCACAAAACAAATAAATAAAGAGAAATTGGATCTCCTTGCCTGAGCCCTCTGCGAGGTTGGAAGCTGTCCAATCTATTCCCATTCCAAAGGATGGAAAGATTTGAGGCCTGAACACAATTCATTACAAGCCGAATAATTTGAGAAGGAAAGCCAAAAGATTCAAGAGTGTGCTCAAGAAAATTCCAATCAACTCTATCATAAGCCTTTTCTAAATCAATCTTAAAAGCCATAGCTCCTTTTCTAGACTTTGTCCGCTTAAGAAAGTGAAGAACTTCTTGGGCGACAATAATATTATCAGGTGCTCCTCTACCATGAATAAACCCTCCCTGAGTTGGGCTAACAATCTCATCCAAAAATGGTCGTAATCTATTAACCAACACTTTAGTCACTAGCTTATAAATTACATTACAAAGGTTTATTGGCCGAAAATCCTTCAATCTAGTTGGAGGGTCACACTTAGGGATAAGAACAATCAAAGTTTCCAACAAGGAATGGCTTAACGTCTCCCCTAAGAATGCTTTCTGAACAGTACGTCATACCTCATGACCCACTACATCCCAATATTCTTTGAAGAAAAAAACTTGAAAACCATCCGGCCCAAGAGCTTTGAACGAGCTCATATTATCCAGAGCTTCTTTAACCTCCAACATTGTTAATGGTTTAGACAAATTATCACAAGCATCCTGGCTAAGAGCTGGCATAGGAATTTCTCCCATGGAATTAACCTCAACAGGCTTAGTAGAACAAAAAATATTTTTGAAGAAATGAACAACCTCCCTTTGTAAAACTTCCGGATCATCAGACCAAGACCCATCACTGACCAGAAACCCATGAACCTTGTTAGATTTTCTTCTAAGGATGGTTTGCATATGGAAAAAGCTAGTATTTCTATCACCATACCGAATCCATTGATCTCTTGACTTCTGGTACCAAAGCATTTCTTCCTGGGCCAAAACTATATTATATTCAGCTCTCAATTCTTCCTCTTTATGCTTCAGAATCGGATCATCGTCAGCTTCTATTTTTTGTTGAATACGATTCAAATAACCCCCCAATTCCCTCTTTTTAATAAAAATATTGCCGAAGACCGTAGAGTTGAATTCCAACGAAGCTTCTTGGACCCCAGCAACTTCCTATGAATGCCAAAGTCTGTACTATCCCAAGATTTCTGAACAATGGCCTTGTAACCAGGATGCGCTGCCCATGCCGCTTGGAATCTAAAAAGCCGGTTTCCTTTCTTGATAGGAACTTCTTGACATCGGATAAGTAGCGGACAATGATCAGAGTGGGAACGGCTGAGAACTTCAACAAAAGCTTATGGAAAAAGAAGGCACCATTCTATAGTACAGTAAGCTCTATCCAATCTCTTTGCAATTTCTTTGTTTCCTTGAATTTTACGAAACCAAGTAAACCGTCTTCCAGAGATTGTCAGATCAAAAAGACCACAAGAATCTAGAGTACTTGCAAAGATATTACTGCGATTCGAATAGAAATTACCCCCTTCACCTCATGAACACTCAAAATATCATTAAAATCCCCAACCACCACCCACGGGTCCTGAATGCACAAATCAATATCAAGCAGATGACTCCATAATTCTACTCTATTAGTGGCTTGAGGCCTGCCATAAACCGCACTGCAGATCCATCTTCGCCCACCACCATCAATTTCCAAAGTTACACATTGATTTATAGCCCAAAGAATTTTACAAGAAAAATTTAAATTAGCAGAGAGGAACCAAATTCCTCCCATGTGTCCAACAACATCTACAATCCCTACAGGATAATAGCCTAATCTCCCCCAAAATTCTTTCATAGTTTCAAACCCAATATGAGTTTCCACCAAAATAAAAAAAAGTTGGTTGAAACTTTCGTACCAACTCCTTACAGTGCACCCGAGACATCTTATTTGACGTCCCCTAACATTCCAACTAATAATATTTAAATGGTCACAATCCATAAAAAATAAATTAAATAATTGGAATGTTTAATCATTCTACCTCATGTTGATGGACCCTTGTCTCCAAGTGTCTTCTCGTGGACTTGCACCGCAGAACCATCATTCTTCTGTGGAGGTTAGTTCTCTAAGTTCGTTGTTGCACTAACTTTTTTAAGCTCTTTTTGTACTCGAGAATCCATTGACAATGCTTCAATAGGTGAGTTTTAAAGCGAAATAGGACGCTGCCTTTTGTGTCCTGCTTTAAAAAAGGGAGTACTCTGATCCTTGAAAGCCACCTGAGTTGTTCCCAAAGTGCCAAGCGTGGATGGAGGATCCTTCTTTTTCTTAGGCCCCACCTTTACATTTGATAAGGACTTCACCTTTGCATTTGATGAGGATCCAGCATGCATGTTATTAGACCCAAAAGAAAATTTCTTACTCACCAAATTGGAGCATATTGCTACATTGGCTTTTTTTGGCACCACATTGGGACCTTTACCCACTTTTTTCTTGCCCTTTCTACTAACTGTAACCCATTCACCCTCTTTTGCACGAGTATCCCTTTCCATGCGTGAGTCTTGCAAATTATCATGCACAAGACCTGCTGCACCATGCTTCTCCATAATTGGAATTGATTTGCCATTAATTCCACCGTTTTCTCATTGTTATCCACATGAAATAGTGACGGCAAATTTTTTTCCTTCACCGTGCTTTCCTTCCCAAAGCTATTGTTGTTCTCTTTCGCACATTCTCCTGTTACATGCCCAAAGCAGCTACATTTTTCACAAATTAAATTCAAGTGCTCATATTCTAGTCATACATATGACCATCAACTTGAATTTTTTTATAACTGGAAGTCCCAAGTTAATTTGCACACATGCTCTTGCATACTTTCCCCTCTCTACAGACTTGGTGGCTAAGTCGATGCGGATCGGTTTGCCTATAGCTGACGCAATTATTTTCATGTCTCTCTCTTGATAATAGTTAATGTTTAAACCTGTGATTCTTATCCAAACTATGGTAGACCCAAAAGTGTTTTCACAAGGTCTAAATGAAGAACTCCAAGGTTTAACCGCAATATAACTACCAGTAATCATCCATGGTCCTCCAAGAAGAACTTTCTCTCTATCCTCCAAGAGATCAAATTTGACTAAGAAATAGCCAAAACCGACATCTAGTACCTCATATCCTCCTTTGGTTCTCCAGACGCCTTTAAGCCTGTGCGTGATCGCTGTATAGCTAAAATTTTTTTCAAGAACTTTGATCACGATGACATCTTTGTAGGGCTCTGCCAATATCTCTTTTGCTTCTTCAGTGAACGTCACAATTGGTATCTCCAAATCGCCTTGCTTACCAACAACTGTAGCCAACTTATCCCTATCAAGAGAATCAGCAACCTCCAAAGCTCTCCTTGCTGAGGCACCAATAACTTTATTTCTGATATATCTGCTGACTTTGAGTCTTGTTACCGTCTCCTTTAATCCCATCCTTTTCACCTAATGCATGCCCCCCTCCGCTCTCCCCTTTATTGCTTCCGCTGGCATGGCCGGCTGCCTCACTATGTGCCACCCTCAAAGACTCTCCCCCGCTCTGCCCACTCTCCATTTCACGTACTCTCATAGAGATATTGAGTGCTTGAGTACTTGTTACTTCATCTTAACCATGAACCATTTGATTTAAAATAATGACTTTATTTTTTATGCACTGAATTTAATTACAATTATATCCGTTTTCTTAACGATTATTTATGTAGTTAATATAAAAGATAGTTATTTTTATTAATATAGCGTTACATAATTAAATACACGTATAAAATTATTTTACATTATTAGTCTATTAAAATTAAATTTTTAAATAATTACAAAAATTAATTAATTAAATAATTGGATGATTATTTCGTCCATTATTATATACTAAGTGTAAACTAAAATTTTACTTTTATTTTTATAAGTGTTCTAATAAAATTCTTTAAATAAAGCATATAACTTAATTTTATTTTTTTTGGGAGTATTTTTTATTTTTTAATTTTTTTTAGTTAACGGGTGTCTGTCTATCAATAATAAATTTTTTATATAAATATATTATAAAATATCATATTTGATATATTATTAGTGTAAAATAATTTTACATATGTATTCAATTATGTAATACCACATTAATAAAAATATTGCATAAATAGTTATCCATAAAGACAGATGTAATTTTAGGACTGTATAAAATATTTTACGCTATTAATACATCAAAATTAAACTCATTATAAATACACGGTTTAATTATGTTACAGCTTCTTATAATTTTACCAAATTTTTAATTTAATCTCTATATTTTTTTTCTTTTCAATTGAATCTTTATACAATATATATATATAACATAATATTCTGTTAAAAAAACAAATATTCTCACCATTAAAATACGAGCTCTAATCGAAAACACCTCTATATTTCGAAAATTTCAAAAGAACCCTTGTCATTTTCCCATACTCACACTGTCATAGCCCTAACTTCTACGTTGAGCTCCCGTTGGACCCACCACATGTTGCCGTCTCATCGCATCTCCTCTGTTCGTCATCCCTTGCATGCTCGTCGCCAGGGGTCTTACTCCTTCTTCCTTGTATTATGTTCGTCCACCATTATTGCACCCAACGCCTGGTGTGCTCCACTGCTCGTGTCTTGTCTCTTTTCTTGCAACTGTGCTTCCTGGGGAGTGCTCGCGTCTCGCTGTGTCGCACCTCCGTCCCTCCGTCCCTCCCTCACCTCTCTTCTACGAGTGTTGCTGCCTACACTACATTGCTCGATTTTGCCGCTGTAACAACAGTCAACATGTAAGTTTTTTTTCAGTTATTCTAATATTCTATATTAATTTTTAATAGTCGAAGTATTGATGTTATTTTTGTTAATTTTATTGTTGTTTGATTTATGAATCTGATTAGAATATGGCAGAGGTTGAACTTGAACTTGAAATGTTGAAATGTTATGACAGAGGTTGATTTATGAATCTGTTCTCCTCATTGTTATTGTAGTGATAGGATGAATAGCATGTTATTGAAAATGCCTATAACATTGGGCGTTTTCTAGCTTTCAATAAGTATTTATATGTTTTTTTTCCTTTTGTTTTGGTGTAGTGAAGTGAGATTCGGATTTCACTATAGACCTCTACATCACGATGAAAATTTTTAGGATACAAACACGGTCTAGAGTATTTAGGGGGAAGGGTGTTGGAAGACTTGTATTTTGAGCTCGATGAATAGAGTTTGCAAGAAATAGTTAGTGAGCTGAAGAAGTAAGGGTACAAAGATTATATCAAGATATGGTACTATAATCCAGATTGTCAATTGAACTCAAGTCTTAGAGAATTGATGAATGATGGATATTCCATGAGAATAGGTAGATTATTAATATCACAAACTATTAAGCACTGTTTGGTGTATGTTGTTGATGGATGTAGAAAAGGCAATAGTGTTGAGATAACTTCAAATGATGAGAATTTCATGTCAATTGAGGCTATGGACAATATGGACATAATAGTAGACATTATCCCAACCCAATAGTGACAGGTAATCATTGCTTCTTATTGACTAGTCACTGTAATAGATGAAATATTTGAATTTTAAATATGATAGTTGTTGTGACAATACATGCTGTTATTGACTGGTTTATGTTATAGTTGAAATATTTTGTATTATACTTGTTGCATATCCTTTTCAGAGTCTGATGCTACTGTTACTGCTATTATAAATGGAGATGATGTTGCTCATTTTAATGGAGCTGCTGCTGCTGCAAATGGAAGTGATGCTGCTCCTGTCAACAGATCTGATGTAAATATTTGTAGATCTGAGAGAGGAAAACATGTTGGAATAGACAAGGACAGAGAAAGGGGTTGAGGAAGGGTGGCTATAGCATCTTCTCAACCACCAACAATTACTGTTGCTGCATCTTCACAACCACTCTCCACCACACCTGATGTTGCATCTTCTCACCCACCTCCCATAGTTGTTATTGCATATTCTCAGGCTCAAACCATAGCTATTGGTGTTGCAAATTCTGAGACTCCTATTATAGCACCTCCTGGATCTTTTTAAGTTGTCTTACCTCTTGTTTCTGTATTCTCTCAGTATCTCCTACCTGTTGTAGCTACATATTCTCACCAACTACCTAGAGCATCTTTTCAAACATTGCCTAAGGTAAAGGTGTTTAGTATGAGGAAGAGTAACTCAAATTAGGAGTGAGGAAGGCAACAGTCCAACCAAGTTTACATATAGACCTAACTGAAGATTGAAGCATGATTTCATTTAGAGTTATTAGGGTTGCTATTAAATAGTATATGTTATGATGAATTGTGTAGGGTTTAGTATCCTCTGTGTGTTAGTGTTTTCATTGAAAAGAATAGCCCATTAGTGCATGAACCTAACCAGATGAATGTAGTGTCTCTCTACTTTCCAATTAGTGTATGAACCTAATCTAGTATTCTGTTTTTCTGCATTATCTTGAATTCTTATGTGTTGCCAGATTGTACATATGTTAATAAAAGTAATTTTTAGAGTTTAAAAACAATTTATCAGTAATCCTATTACTATACTATTATCAGCATATGTATATATTTATGGAAAAATGGTTGGTTCATCATGATTTTTTCATTGTCACCTTCAGGTTGCCACAATATTTATCTTTTTACTATCTATCATTTTCTTTTAACATTATTCTTTTGCCTATCAATCACACATTTCAATTTCAAAAATAATCACGATTATTTACCAGTTTATATAGAGAAAGAAAAGTAAGGAGGTTACTCAGGAACAATTGCTAATGTGGGAGTTAGAAAATCAAACACTAAAGAAACCCTTATATGAAAAAATTTCTTATGTTTATATGAAACTATATTTTTGTGGTTATAGAGTAAAGTAGATGCTAGATTAGGATAAACATAGTTATCAAAACCGAACCAGCAATTGACCTAGTAAAGTTATTGTATTATTGGGTTAGTGGTTCAATCGATGGGTCAGTGGTCGAACCGTTTAACTCGGTAATAATTAAATAAATATATAAAATTATAATACAATATTTATTAAAAAATAAAAATTAATGTTTAATATTTCATATTATTTAAATTTAAATAAATTATATATAAATTTCATTAGCTTATTACTTTAATATGATATATATATAATTTATATAAATTATTAGTCTTTAATTTAACGGGTCTAATCTAAAAAAAATTATATATAAATAAAATTGATCTTACACATATGAATTAGTGTATGGTTGTAAGTTTAGCATTCTCATGTGAACTTTATTATTATATATTTTATTATTAGCCTATAATTTTCAAAGAAAATGTTTGGCTTAGTGGCAATAGTATTGAAACTTTTGCACAAGGTTCTTGATTCTTGTCCTACGTTTTTGTGAATTAATTCACAAAAATAGAGGCTTAAGTCNATATATATATAATTTATATAAATTATTAGCCTTTAATTTAATGGGTCTAATCTAAAAAAACTAGAAAAATGTTACATAGAAATAAAATTAACCTTACACATATGAACTATTGTAAGATTATAGGCTTAGAACATTACTCATATGAACTTGGTTATTATATATTTTATTATTGGAAGCGGTTCACATATTCCACAGTACTTGACATGAATATAATGTTCCGTTCATGTCCACCATTAGGATATAACATACATAACATTAACGGTCAAGATGTTGGTAGTTGTGTTTGAGTGATCATCAAGATGATGGCGTCATGGTGGGATTGAGACCTGTTATGCAGTTAGAAGTATTAATGTCCATTTAATTTCTTCTCTGACCATGTACAGTAAAAGGTCGTTGTGTGAAGGTGCTATTAAGCCAAGCCGTGGTGTTAGCTTTAGTTGAGTTGTAAACTTTTTGAGCTTACTTTACTTTGTCCAAATGTGTTTGTTGGGTTTAGGTATGTTTTTGGTTATTATGATAGAAAGCTTTTTTGGGTAACGATGGACTGAATTGGGATGGGATCATGGTGAAATGAAATGAATGTAGTTGAATACTTGTGTTAACTTTTTTATTATACACTATGGATGGAATATTTAAATGGGTAAAGTTAAAATATTTTAAGATATTTAAAACTTAAATTAAATGAATAAATGAATGAAATATTGAGAAGGATAACTTTGAGTCTTTGATAGAAAAGTCAGTTAGCAAAATATTTAAAATTAAATATTTTTGCATGTTAATTTTATTTGCAAAGAAAACATAATAAGAAACCGAAGATAGTTTAATTACTGCTAATGTTCCCACGTTGGTTTTCTTTTGCATTGCTAATTTAATAATTTTTTGGTAATACTTTACGTGTCAGAATATTTTCAACGTGTTTAAGTACAATATATTTAAGGTTTGTGTTTAGTAGCCAAGATTTGAATTTTATATGTATATATGGTTCGTAAAAAAAGATCTCTAAAGATTTATCACATTTTATTTTCTCCCATATCTGAGCTTATCAGCCATTTTCGGAGAACAACAAATGGTTATATCTTTTTATGGTGGATCGGCAAATTATTTGGCCGAGCTGGATTTGAACCAGCGTAGACATATTGCCAATGAACAAGCTATAACTCAAATGACATAGTTTCTCTCTCCTCACTTAGATATCTTAGATTCTTTTAAAAGCACCTAAAGGGAGTTTTTAAAAATTGGCTTATACTTATCAAAATTAAAAAGTCTAATATAATCTCGTCTATTAATTAATATCTAAATTTAATTCTTATATTAATGTTTATTATAGTACATTTAAAATTTAAAAATTATTTTACCAAATATATTTATTATTGTTTGTATTTATTAAAAATTATTTTTAATTTAATTTACCAAATATAAATGTTACAACTTTTAAATATGATTAAAATAAAGTTAATCTCTCGCCACAAAAAAGCAAAGTGAAGTTAATCTAGTGGAATTTGCATAGTAAGTAGTAGCATTGATATTTTCAATAATCATGTAAATAGTAGTTATTTCGTACTATTTGTATTGTACAATTTCTTTGTTTGTGGGATTCTTTTTTCTCTAAAAAATTTTATTTTCGAATGAATTCCTACCTATGCCTAGATTTTGGATAAATAAAAATTTTATTGACAAGACCTTTTTATTGTAGCCAATATCTTATTACGAATAATTCTGACAACCTCGGAAAAAAAGGCATTGGACTTTAAAAAAAATCCTAATGTCCCAATATCTTTAAGGTTGCCATTTGTTTTACATCAATCAGCTACAAGCTAATTACCAGGTTTCAAAGTTATCCTTTTTTGACATTTTATCTCTTTAAATATAGTTAATTTAGTCCTTTCCCATTCAATAAAAAATAAATTCCTACTGGATAACTTTTCGTACACATGAACTTCATGTTCCATCTTCTATTGGAGGTAGGGGTGTAAGGTACCAAACCAGACTAAAAATTACCGTAAATCGAACCGAAAATTACAACAACCGATTTGAAAACAAAAAAAATCAGTTTTTTTGTTTTTTTTTCTGACAAAACCGATCGGTTCGGTTCGGTTTTCGGTTGCCTCGATAGAAACCGAACCGAACCAAATCGAACCAAACATATGCATCCATTTCAATATTTTAACCATTTTAATCTTTAACCTAACAACAAAAATCCCTAACCCCTAACCATTTTAATGTTTTACTCTTATTATTTTAGTTTATTGACTATTTTGAACCTCTAATTATTGTGATTCATATTTTTCTCATTAGAAATTAAAAATCGAAAAAATTGACCGAACCAAAACGTTGTTGGTTCGGTTCAGTTCGGCTGTTATAAAAGCAGCAAACCGAACGATTGAGTGTCTATAAGAACCGAACATATCGGTTCGGTTGATTTTTGGTCCAAAACCGAACCAAACCGAACCGATAACACCCCTAATTGGAGGTATATGTGATAATTTTCCTTTATTATTAGCCTACAATAGAGTAAGAAGAAGTCTGGCTTAGTGGCAAGAGTGCTGAAGGTTTTTCCAAGGTTCATGGTTCACCAGATTTTCGGTCGAACTGGCAAATCCGGTCCGATTCTAATAACTATGAGGATAAATACCTGAATGATCGTTCTATTTTTGCTTACTTCGGACAGAAATTTGGACTTGTTACGTGAATGATAAAACACGATCGTGGAGACCTTCCTAATGCAAAAACGGTTTATCTCCCATTGTTACTCTGCAATAGTGATGATGAGTGATAACATTTCAATTTTATGGTAAACCACCCAAAGGTTGTAACTCTTGTATTGGAACTCGAGTACTTAAGGAACACCCGTTCGTTGGTATATAAATCGGTTCGGATAATAAAGGAAACTATAAATGAAATTTAAATTTCAATAATTTTGATTTTTTGTTAATTTATTAACTATAAAAGATAGAATGTTTGCCTTCATGCTACATAGGAAAATAAATCATAAAAATTTTTACATATGAATATTTTTTTAGAACGAAAAAGTTCTTGCCATGTAAGTACTTTTTGTCCGTTGAAGTATTAAAAAGTACTTTCACTTATCACTTATCAAAGTATTATGTTGACTATTTTCTTATAGGAAACTATTGCAATAATCCCAAATTTTTCTTATACAGTATATCTTATAAATTTTAATTCGAGATAAAGGATAAAAATAAGTCATATTTGAATACAACTGTTTTTTATTTTATGCGTCATTGGTTCAACCATTGAATCACTGGTTAAATATGATTGTGAACTAGTTAAACACCATGAGGAAGTAATTCTTGCTGAAAAAGAATTCATTTCTATTTGAAATTTAATATCATGATTTGGAATTCCATAATGTATTCATAATAGGTGGAATTCAAATTTCAAATTTAATATGAAATCTATTCGAATTTTAATTTTTTAATCATAATAAAAAAGTAGCACTATATGAGGTAATCTCAGTTAACAACAGTTAACATTAATTCCCTAATATAAAAGTCATTTTTAGTGATAAATTTTTAGAGTCTATTTTTATTGCAACTAAAAATAAAATAAATTACCATTAAAATAATTTTTTTAATAATGGTAGACCACAGTCAATATTCATAATGGATTTGTTTATTAGCCTGTTATAAGCTGTACCATCATATTAAACAAATTCATTATGAAACTTACAAAAAAAAAGATTTTGTTGAATTTAAATTTTAGTTATTTCTTCTAATTGAATTTATGAATAAAAATAACTAAAATCATTCATCTTTTGTCGTTCCAATTCAGAAATGGGATGTCAACTCTTAAATAAATTTTAAAACCAAGGGATAAAATAATAAAGAAGACCACAAGGTTTGTGTCAACTTTTTAAATTAGTTTTATCAGAAACTAATACACTTGCAACCTAAAGGAATCATAAGGTTTATGTCAATGTTTTAGCAAAACATAAACAAGAATTCCCTATTGCAATGTTGAACCATATAATATCTCTATTCAATCCAGAGTTGCTAATGAACTAATGTCTAACATTAAAAGTTGCCAACTTATTAACTTCTCCTATGCATCACCGCAAACAATGCCATGTGCAACATTTAATTGTTGACATAATGCATTGGTGAGGGATACCCATATCCAACGACATGATCACATGTGTGGAGCCATTCTTGTGATCGATTGATGCATTGTTGCCTTCATGGTTTGCAAACATGTATCCACTTTGTTCGTGTGAAAGATTCACCTCCTAATTTTAAAGAATTTTCATAACACATGACTTTATATCTCCGAAAATGCCAACATAATCATTAAGTACATAAGTAAAAAAAAGTTTTACTCACTTTGTGTAAAGAGTGTAAGTAGTCCTTATCCAAGCGATTTATGTTCGTGACATCCATCAAAATCCTACTATCATCGACATTATGCACTTGTTGAAACAAAAATAAAAGGAAGGGGAATTAGTTAGTTAGGTAGTTTCAAAAATAGAAGAGGTTCAAAATGCACAAATGATCTCATCAAGCGTGTCGTTACACATTCCATTCCTCCAGCTCTTGGGCATACATTTCCTTGCTCCACCTTTTTTGAACCCCTAGACGAACAGTAAAGCTTAACTTATTTAAATGGTTTTAAAATAAATTTTCAATTGTTTTCAATAATATCCAATCTATTATAAGCAATAACTCATACCTTCGTCTTTGGGCATGATAATTCTTTGGACTTAATAGTGGAAGACTTGGTAGATTTAACAGACATTTCCTAAAGAAGGTGATACATGATATTAGATTTAAATATCATTGTAAAACAGACACAATCCTTGATGAAAATATTATACGAATATTATGAAAAATCCTCAAAGCCATTCTTCTGTTGAGTGAAATCAACCTTAGCTAATGCATACTCATTTGTTGCCTCGCAAGGGTTAGCTTGTTTAGTCTTGTGCATCAATCTGGACATCACTTGTATTAATGGCCATACCTATGGCAATTCGAGCATGCTCTCTTTTTCCTCCACGAAAACCTACAGGAAAGAGCTCCTTTACATTTAACAACAAAGGGATCATTAATTCCTTCTACGTTTGTATTTGGAGGGGACGTGTCATATTTACGTGACTGTAAACAAATAATTAGCTTAACAATTTCTGACTGAACTTCTTCAAAGTCAACATTATTTTTACAAGCAAGATCACAGAGCTTGCTACAATTGGATACTAATGCACCAACTTAAAACTTTAAGACCCTCTCAACGTCGTTGTTCACATGCATTATTATACTACTAAAATCATTCTTTGCATTCTTACTCCACCTTTTGTAGATCAAATACTCTGGAAAGTCAAGGAGGTTCTCATACTTCATGGCACAGAAAATGTGGCTATAAGGAACGTCACGGATTCAAACAACTTGCAAGATCATGAAAATAGATTATTACATCTATCGAGTTTCACCCGTCGATCTTTCATCAGGTCTCCTAGAGTAGTCACACCAAACTCAACCTTGTCCACAATCGTAGACAATAACTTGATATTTAATGCCTCGGCCTTCTTAATCTCGTTACGTATTTCTTTAAAAATGTTTCAAGTGAAACAATTTGAAGCAAATCTTTCGTAAACTTCCAAGAAAGTAATCATTACAAGCTTAGAGCATTGAGATTTAAAGTCAGCTACTAATTTGTTATTTCTATATTCCTTTAATGCCCAATCTAGGTTATGCATGAAGTCAATCAGTGTATTCTTGCGATTAACGTAAAATCTAATCAAAGACTTTATACCTTCACACTATGACGTCATTCTAATGTACTCAAAAAATTGTTCTCATAGGAAACAATGGGACCACATTGTTTGAGTTTTGTAAATTTTTTCCATCCATGTATTCCCAACAATGTTGTGCTTTTCCAATATGGCCTCCCATCTCCGATCAAAATCTTTACAGTCATTGTTGTCATATATTAGACCCTTAAAATTCTATAGGAAATTTGGATTTTGTATATTTTCACATGCATTTCTCTGAAGATGCCATTCGCATAAGTCATAAGTCGCATTAAGAACAACATTCTTTATTGCATCTCGCATGACAAGGTCTCCATCTGTTATAACTGCTTTCGGAAGCTTCCCACACATCGGTTCAATAAAGGTTTCCAATGACCACTTATAGGTATCTGTCATTTCATTCAATAGTAAACCACATCCAAAAATAATATTCTACCTATGATGATTGCATCCGAAAAATATGACTAACGACTTGTTGTGTTTATTTTTCTAGTATATGGAACCAAAAGCAACAATATCTCCAAAGCATTGATAATCGACAATTGATTGGCCATCCGCCCAAAATATATGCTTAAGCATGTGATCACTAGTGAACGTATATTTTCCAAAGAACAAATGACCGTTGTTTGACTTGCCAATCAAATAGTTGATTGCGGCATTTGCATCCCCATTTTTAACTTTTGATCTATGATAACGGTCAATATGGTTGTATAAATCTTTGCGTGTGAAGTCATAATAACGATATCCACCCTTCTAGCATGCAATATATCCCATAATATGACATGCCTTGACACCAAATTAGTGAAGATTTTTCACTTAGACTTTATCCGTTATAGTAAGATGATGATTGGTTGGAACGAGATGTGCAAATTAGAGAGGAGTCAATATATGATTGTGACATTCAACAAAACATGATACTTTCCATCTACCACAGTTATAGTCAAGCTTAACCTTAAGCCGCGTTGGGCACTTAGTTTATGTGATTGATCTTGCCTCCCTTGATCTGTTCTCCAAGTCAAGATACCTCATATTTCTGCGCCCCTCTTTATTGCACACAAGTTGTCTACAAATTATTTTATCTTCCTTATCTCTAATGACGTCATCCTTTCTCATTACAAAGCCATGCCAACAAGTATAAGCTTTATAAAATTGGCAAGCTTCATCCTCTGTCCTAAACTCCAAGCTCCAAATGTCCTCCACCATTAAATTGGCTATTCTTTTAACATCACTATCATCTTCGTTCTTGCTAGTAACATCTAATGAATAATCATCATCATCATCATCGTCATCATTATT
Source organism: Arachis duranensis (assembly GCF_000817695.3). Lineage (NCBI taxonomy): Eukaryota > Viridiplantae > Streptophyta > Magnoliopsida > Fabales > Fabaceae > Arachis > Arachis duranensis. The sequence continues at coordinate 17,258,220 of NC_029780.3, read as the reverse complement.
ATCATCTGAATTCAGTTCATAATTGAAATCATCACCCAGTTCATTGTCAGAATCATTTTTAACATCATCCTTGCATGTAGACATTATTTTATACCTAGCACAATCAAACATGGTGAGTCAAACATAAATAAATATATTTGGTTATTTCTGAAGACATAAATAAATCGTGTTTAGGAATAAACAAACTAAAATATGCATAAAGAGAACTTATGACATCAATTATATGACAAATTGACAATGTTTCCAATTGTTAACCATAATTTGCAATAAGACATTAACTAACCTATCATAATTTATAGCAGCTATAATTTTCCAAAAACTAAAACACAAATCGGGTTAACAAATTAAATATGATCATAATTCAAAGATCCAACCCTATTTAAAGTAATCCAATTGTTTATTAGGCCAATTTAATGAGTTAATTTCAAAATCTAAAACCTATTCACAAAATAGCAATGGCATATGTGTCTTCAAATCCAAATTCTAGAATAGCATAAGTTGTCCCTAAACAGAAAAAAGGAAAAGACAGATACTTTCATGAAAATTAAACTCACCTCGAATCCTAAAAATACTAAATCAGATATAGTTTGATCACAAACAAAGCTTTAACTAGTGGGAGCTAAACAAAGTGGCAACATTTTCTTGTGGAGGCACACAACCTTTTTTTATGGCCGCACCACATTCGATGGTGGCGGTAACATGGCGATGGTAAAATAGGTTGAACCAGATATAGTTTGATCACAAACAAAGATTTTGCTAGTGGGAGCTAAACAAAGTGACAACGTTCCCTTGTAAAGGCACAAAACCTTAGTTTACGGCCGCACCACATTCGATGGCGGCGGTAACATCGCGACAATAACATAATTTGAAGACAAGAGCATCTGTGGAGGCTAGGCTTTTTCTTTGAGCTAGGGAAGCATCGTAGGTGAATAAAAGACAGAGATGGAGGCTTTTTTTTTATTTTTAGGGGTGAAAAGTGAAATTGCAAATTACCCCCATTGAATAATATAGGATGTATACACTACAATAAGGAAAACAACTAAGCATACACTACGGTATAAGACTAATAAAAAAACTTTGACTATTTTATTTGATGGGTGGCTAAGGTGGTAACACCTAATCAAGGGTAAACAACCCATACTACTACCTTGGGCTTAGAAGAAATCACAACAAATATGTAGTAACTAATTTTGATGGCATACAAATAGTATTTTTGTTTATTTTTCAAACACACATAATAAGTTTAGGGTCATTCCTTATGGATTCTTTTTATGGTTTAGGAGGTTCATCAGTATTGAATGTTATTTGTGATTTGCGAGAGGATGACAATAAAATTTTATAATTTGTCATCCATAAGTATTGATATTTATTTTTCAAATACTTAGATAATAAGCATAAGTTCATTCTATTACTTATGAATGCCTTTTATTGTTTATGAGTTTTATAACTTCTAGATGCTTTTTGTGATTTGGGAAGGATGATAATAAAATTTTACATCACTAGCATGTGATTTTTGTTAAAGATTATTATTATTTTCCTAAACTTTTTTATTTTGGTTAGTTTAGGTTTGTGGTTGGATTATTGTTTCTCTTTATTGGATTTGGATAATTGATTTTTATAGTTTTGCTTTATAGTTGAATTGATAAGCTATTGAATCTAGAAGAAATACATTCTGCAAGTGTCATTGTGTGTGGTGATTTAACTATTATTAGAAAAATATGTAACTTTGATTTTGATTAGTTCTCAAATTTTGAACAATTAATCATTATTATTTTACATATATTTAGATAAGAAAAAATAAGAATTTTGGAGTAATTTTAGAAGAAAATAAAAAGTATATATAATTAAAAAAGAGTGGATTAGGAACTTGGTGAAGATGACGACAGATAGATCGTTGATCTTCTTTCTTCGAGGATGATGTTGTAGGCAGTGGAATCCTTGAGGACCACGAATTCAGAGAGTATGATTCTCCTCTGGCTCCGACTACGATGGTTAGTAGTAACACTGTGGAACCGTCCGATTTGAGGAAGTTATCCTCGAGACCGATTATCACGTTGCGGTAGCTTTGCAGGTTTTCATTTCAGAGACCTAACTTATTGAAAGCTTCTCTGAAAAGGATGTTGGAATTAGCTCCGATGTCGACCAATATTCTTTTCACTAGTCCGGTCTAACCCTTGTCGAGACGAAGAGGGCGTCTTCCGTTGAGGTGTCGTGTTGGCAGTCCTCGAGCGAGAACGTGATTGCTGCTGGAAAGGAAGAGGTTGGTGCTTGATTTTTTACGGCTACGACTTTATGATCCTTTTTAGTGCTGATTTTGACTTTTCTGACATGTTTTTTTCTGTGATTACGTTTACTATTATGGTGGGGTTAGTCTCTGAAATTTCTCGGGTTGGCTGTCGTATTATCCTGGGGTTGTGTCCTTCATGTTTTGCTAATCTTTCTCTATCAACTTTCTTGGAATCTCGGATGATTCGAGTTTGCTGTCTAAGATGGCTTGTTTGAGAGCGTCCTTTAGATCGAAGCAATCTTGGGTCTTATGCCCGTATCCTCGGTGGTAGTTGTAGTATAGGCTCTTGTTGTCGCCTGTCCGTTCCTTCAGTTGTCGCGCCTTCAGGAGGATGCCTCGTTCTGCTATATAGTGATAGATTTTCCTGATTGGGGCTGGAAGGGGTGTGTATTTTGTGAATTTTTCCACCTTAGGTGGCCAATTCGGGGTAGTGGATTTGAAGTATTTTTTGGGGTATCTTTTGGTGGTTGGTTGCTACGAGGTACCGTGTCATCGTGTTGCTGTTTATTGGTGGCCACGACTTGGATGAACTCTTCATCGTTTATGTATTCTCTTGCAACGTTTTGAATTTCATACATGGTATAGACTGGCTTGGTAGTGAGGTGCTTCTTGAAGTCTTCGTTTATGAGGCCATTGGTCAGACAAAGATTGGCTACTAAGTCCATGAGTCCGTCGACCGTTAGGCACTCATCGTTAAACCTGTCGAGGTATTTCTTCGTGGATTTGTCTTGTCTTTGAGTGATTTCGAGTAGGCTGATCAGATGTTTTGCTTTGGTGATCTTGGTGGTGAACTGTGTTAGAAACTTCCTGGACACATCGTCAAAACTGGCTATGGAGATGTTGGGGAGGGCGTTAAACCATTTGATTGCGGGGCCAGCTAGGTTCACCGGAAAGGCCCTGCATTGGGCCGCATCGACGGCTCCGTCTAAGTTCATCTTAGCTTTAAAGGTTGTGAGGTGCTCCTGCGGGTCTTTCATCCCATTGTATTTCATATCAGTAGGCTTGTCAAAGCCCTTTGGGAGTTTGGCTTTCAGGATTTTCTCCGTGAATGGGGTGGCTCCCATTATTACATGCTCGCTTCGTGTTTACTTGGCATCCTGACGGTGTGCTCGTCCTCGTTGCGTTGGCATTTTGGATCCCTAGAAATGCTGCAGTTGCATTGTTTTCTATGTCATTGTTTGGGTGATTTTTCGTTTCTGGTTTCACAATGCGATCGAATCTTGGAGATTACTTGACTTGTGTGTTCCGGATGGTATCCCTCTTTGGACGTGACTCGGCCTACGAGGTTTTGCACTCTGAGACAAAGCTCTTGGATTATCAGGATGTCTTTCTCTCCTAGATTGTTGAGTGCTCAAGCTTTATCGGGTTGTCGATCGTCCTCCTTTAGTTGTCAGTGGTCAGGGGTTGGCTGGTGGTGGACGGCGTTGGTTATCCTTCCGTGAGTGGGTGGAATACTATCTCGAAGTTCGGGTGTTAGGCTTCGAGGGTTTGAGTCGTGGTAGTGGCTGGTGCTCCTCGAGATTTTTCGTCATGCCGCCATGATTTGGCAGGTCCCCAGAGACGTCGCCAAATGTACTAGATGTATCTGGTACGGGTAATGAGATGGATTAGGGACTTGCAAATCGAGGCGATTGCCTGTTTGTCTGACTGGAGCGATAGGGGTGGTAGCTACAAAGATACTCTGACGCCCAAGTCAAAATGGATTTAAGAAGTATAGGTGAGTGGAATGAGTAGCCTATCTGAGGGGCCTTTGGCTCCCCTTTGTATAACTCGAGGTAGTTATCTTATCTTATTGATTAAGATAAGAGGAATATTTGATTTTGGGATTTGGCTATGGTGGTAAAAGTATAAAGTGGTCTTTAAAGGACACTTTAAAATGATTCCAAATGTGTGGTTGTAGTGTAATCGTACAAGTTAGTTTATGAATTTATATTCTCACCTAAAATTTATAATAATTACAAAAATGCCTGAATCATTAATGAAATATTTTTTATTTGGATGCAATTAGGGAGGGGTTAGGTTTTTGGACTTTTTGCAACTTGAGCCTTTAATGGACATCCGTATAAAGAACTAACATTTTCAGCTCTATATATATAATAATAATAATAATAATAATCCTTTATTATATACATTATTCCAACAAAGCATTCATTTCAGCCAAAACATATAACAATTATTGAAGGGACAAGTTTTAGGATTCATTATGTTTATTTGTATTATAGACAAATTTTAATGTAATTTTAAAAAGATTAATATATTATTATTTTTAAATTTTGAAAGGACTAAAATTAGATTGTGAATAATATATGTGTAGTTTATTTATCCTCAATACTATATTAAGCTAACGGTGATATTATATAATAAAGGTATTTTGGTAACTAAGTTTAATTAAATTGGTCTAATAGCTTAGCTGTGTTTGGTTTTGAAAATAGGATAAGATAAGATATTAAGAATAAGACATAAAAAAACAGAGACATAAAAATTAGTATTCATGTATTTTATTTAGTAATAAACTAAAACAAATTATAAAAGTTTAAATTATTCTCATTTTTTATTAAAAAAATTGGAAAGAAAAATATAATTATACAAAATTAACAAAAATAACAAAAAATGAAAAATAAGTTGTGTCTCTTGTTAGTGTCTCTGTGTCTGTGTCCTCTTGTCAGGATGGATACAAAATACAGTAATTTAGTATCTTTGGACACAATGTTTCTATCCATATTTCATATACCAAATACGATTTTGTGTCTTTGTGTCCCTATTTCAGTGTCATGTGTCTGTAAACAAACACAACCTTAAAAATTGATAAAAAAATTTAGTTTAAGAAGAAAAAAGAGAAAATAAGCGGCATAAGAAGAAAAAGAAACTTGATTAGAGTTTATTACAAAAATAATTTGTTCACCTGATATTTCTTATAAAATCAAAAATAGGTTTAATTAAAAATTTAAATGCTAGACTATATTTACTTAATTAATAGAATTGTATGAATAATAATTAGATCAATTAAATAATAATATTATTCATGACATATGTAGTTACTAAAATTCGTGTGTTCATCTACTTGTGACTTATCAATATATATAAACTATACTGTTTGTAAATAATGGTTTCAAATTTAATATTTACTTTTGTTAATAATTTTGTCAAAATAATTCAATTAATTATATATTTTCTTGTGCTAATAAAATAAAGCAAAGCAAACAATTACCAATTTTTTTTGTCAACATAAAAATAATTTAATTTTAATTTACTGTCAATATAAAAGCAGTTTTACACATATATTCAGATATATAACGTTATATCAACAAAAATAACTTAATTTTACTTTGACTACATGAATGGTCTTTTAAAACAAATAACAAATATGATTAGACTATTGTATAAAATATTTTACACTATTAATACATCAAAAATAAACTCTATAAAAAGATAAAAGCATAAATAATTATTTTTTGCTTAAATTCATGTTTATCACAAGCAATTCCAGATTTTATTTTTTTACTAATTTTAATATTTTGAAATTTAAATCCATCTACTTTATTACCATCGTTAAAAGTAGTCCCCACACTTTTGTACACCTTAAAATTACTTGCCGTAATTCTATTTTCACCTCCTATTACACTATATTAATTTTTGAAAAGTTGTCGACTGTGTGTTCAAGATTGGGGAAATTATTGAAAAGTTGTCGATTGTGTTCAAGATGAAGGATCAAAAGGATTGATGGATTTCAGTTGCATGCAAGGGGTAGGTTGCATAAACTACTTTTTGCAAGAACTAATTTGTTGTCTTCATTGTTCTTTCTCGCCGTTTCCTAATTCTTTCATTATATAATTAAGTAGAATTAGAAGTGGTACTTACTATGTCTGTTGTGGTATAAGTGGCAATTGTAATTTAGTTGAAAAAAAAAAGTTGTGTAAGATGTTATTAGTGATGCGTTAAACTTAAATTATTATCATGAACAGTAAATTAACGATTATTATGAATATCCACTGAATTTAGTCAATTTGATTTAAATTATTCGTCATATTAGCGGGCGATACTCGACTTCTAGTGACATATAAATTGGGGGAATATTGCATCCTCTTTAGGGATGACAAGTTCAATCAAAACTTGAAGAATGCGTGAATATGAGCGAGATCACTACGGTATTTCTAATTAAAATTACTCTCCCACCATGTTAAAAAATGGATATCAGGAGCTTATAATACCCAAATGCATTGATTGACGACACAAATATTTAAGTTTATAATAAGAGTTTAGTGCTCGAAGCCCTTTTTGTTCCTCTAACGTGAGTCCAAATTTTTCGAAAAGAAACGATTTTTCTTTATTGTAATTAATGATTTAAAATTATAATATGAAAAAATATAAACGAACACAATAAAAATTAAAGATTTTAAATTATGAATTATTTCAAAGAAAAATATAGTTGATAGTCTATAAAAAAAGGATTTAAACAATGTATTAGAATTTTTTGGTTAAAAAGGTTTATTTATTTCACCACATTACCCATTTTATTACTTTGTTCAAGGGTTCATAATTATATTTGACATTAACAATTACATCTTAGTTTTTTATCCCATTAAGTATAATAAATTATAATAACTTTATGTAGATGTCAAATAGAAGAATTCGATTCTAAGATATTAGTTGATTTTTGAGTGTTGTGAGTGATTAGTGACACCATCATGTCTCACTCACGTAAGTCAAAGCGGGTGATGGAAGGTTAGGAGAAGAGAAGATATTAAAGATGTCTCATTCACGTAGGTGAAGTAGGGTGTTGGCAGGTTAGGAGAATAAAAGACGTGAACGTCATTCTGAGATTCTTCCATTCTTATCAAGGATGCAAGATGGTTTAACAGTTAGATTTTCTGCTACAGATCAGAGAGGAGATTAAGGTAGCTATTAGGGTTCATCTTTTCCCATAACGCCACCTTATGACATGGCCTAAAACATTTCACTCATTACCTCTATTCACTCACCTCCCAAAATTACCATTCACTACCTGTTTAAGTAGGATTATACCTTACCATTCACACCATTCAGAAAGTGCTTCTGTTGCTTTACCATTCACTACCTAAGACCTAGTTCCCTCTTATTATGGATGTTGATAAGCCAGTGAAGGCTGTGGGAGAACACCAAGATGGGTCACCTCCTCCTGTGGTACATCGCTCCTTACTACTCATTCTCATTTATTTTACACCCTAATGATGTAGTCATATGATACTAATGTGTGAATCTGTGTTGTTTTCTCAGGACAGTGATGTTTGTGCTGCGTTAAAGCTCCTAAATGAAACCATGAAGGGTCTTGCCAAGAATCTGTTCAAAGTTCTTCAGGTAAATCCGTTTGACAAAAGCCCTGAGTTGCACAACCATATTTTGCTTCCGATATTGGCAGAACTAACTTACCGTAATGATAATCTGTTTCTCATAAAAGACTTACAAGTAAGGTACCGAGCAAGTCGGAGCTATTGCCAACGACCTGCAAAGATCCCTCAGTTTGGTTGACCAATCGCTGAAAACATTCAGACAGAAAGATCGACAACTGAATAACTCTCACAATGCCGCCTCTAATGTCATCGTTGTTGATGATGATGACATTGTCAGTGGCAAGAACATTGCCATTCTGGTTGCAAGAGATGAGAAGGAGGTCTATATCCCCGAAAAGCCAGCTACTAATCTGTGGGTGACACCATACCCCCTATGGAACCCTTGCTACACTCTAGGCTCCTTGGCAACTGGAACAAGGACACCATTATCTTTGGCTCTATTATTCATAAAGATCAGACCCGCACGCTCAACACTTCCGGCACTGAGGTTTCTCTTCAGGTGCCACAGCATCTGCCCTAGTACAATCCACCTACATCGCTCTGCAAATGAGGGGTAAAGTGATGGTAATTATGTTTATCGCATTCTCCATGAACCAGTTTTAAACTCATCCCTCGTTGTTAATGTAGAGGTTCTTTTTGTTTTCAACTTATCCAGGGTGGGCTTGGTGAGAATGTTGGATGTCGTGCACCTTCCTTGCTTGGAACACCAAAACCTTCGAAGATTGCAAAGATTGCTCAACACTCTCCAGAGGATATGAAGATAAGTGGTAAGATGCGCAAGCCAACGCGAGAACCACCACTAAAGTTTAGCTGCGCTACTGTGGGGGTTACGTTTCCGCCGATAAGAAGCATTGATTATGGACTATTAGGTGTTTATCTTCCTCCATTATCCAAACCCTAACAGCCCATTCCATATGTTAACAGTTTATCCTTTCGAACTTCAAGATTACGAGGGCAATACGGTATAGCCTTGAGGAGGCTCAGGCAGTGGCCTACTTATTTGGTACTTCATTGAGTTCAAATGAGATTCTTTTCAAGAAGGATCTCATAGTATGGACCGTGAAGCATTCTCCTACCTTTTGCCAGGGAATGATCCATCAGAATTTGTCATGGAGCTCAGGTCTTATAAAACTGTGTGGAAACAAGCTCAACTTCATGAATGCATCATTTGGTCCCTCCCAATCATTTTCTCAGTCAATGATTATTCAGTTCAAAATCCAACTAACATTCACATTTTAGACACAAATGATTAAACTTTGTTTTGCTTCATCCTTATAGAACTTCATACTAGACCTGGAGATCAACGGAGAGCATGTTATCACATATTATGCCGATCATTACTTTCCCAAACCAATAGCTCTGAAATATGTAAGTACACCTCATATGGATTTCATTGATTTTTATGTTTGCATTATGCTGATACATTCTCACATGATTGTCATGTCTATTTTGAGATTTATGTTCAAAAATAAAAGATGTGCTGAAACCCTCAAAAGAAAGCCACTACTATCTTATGACAGTGGACATCCCAAACAGAACGTTATGGCTATTTCTTAGTTTTCTAACACTTGAAACCCATATAGGGAGGGTTCATGCTGCTTCGAATGTAGTTAGTATGACCCCGTATATTCTTGCATTGTTAATATGTTGGTTGGATTATTAATATGTTGACTTATATTCTTGCATGCATTCAAATTTGTTGTGAATGTCTTTGTTAATTTTTTTTATGTTGTAGAGTTATATAGGTAACTCAATGAGCTTAATGCGATTTAGTTTGGCCTTTTTTTGGATGTGATAGTTTTCTTCTGAATATTATGGGCATGTTTGGAACGCTTAATGCATTATTTTTTGGAACAAGAATTTGTGTTGCTGTTGGCGAACATTCTGTGTTTTTGGACCATCCTTCTTGCAGCACTTATGTCTTCGGGCTACTGTTTCTTTTATTTTATATGTTATGGCTCCACTACTTGGTTGGATTGTTAATATATTGACTTATATTCTTCCATGCATGAAAATTTGTTGTGAATATCTTGTTTTATTTTTTTTATGCTGTGGAGTTATTTAGATAATTAAATGAGCTGAATGCGATTTAGTTTGGCCTTTTTTTTCGGATGCAATAGTTTTCTTCTGAATATTATGGGCATGTTTGGATCACTTAATGCATTATTTTTGGGAACAAGAATTTGTGTTACTGTTGGCAAACATTCTATGTTTTGGGACCATCCTTCTTATAGCACTTATATCTTCGGGTCATTGTTTCTTTTATTTTCTGTATTATCATATTTTCAATTATTTGGGCCATAGCTGGGCTTTACTTGACTCATGTAAATAATATTTTTTTCCTCTTGGCATTACCAAGTGTCTCTATTATGCCATTATGAGCCCATCAACATTTTTCATAGTCATCTTCTATGCTTTATCTATAGACAAGGGCACTAGATAAGGTCATGAAGGTCTTGTACCCTAACCTGAATGTTTTAGGCGGTATACCATCTCTAGTTGAATGGCACCCAAACTTTGTCCTTGGGGTTCCAAATATGAACAATTGAAGCTATTCTGACAGTTGTTAAATTTTTATAATATGATTTTCATTAAATCATGATGGGATCTATAATATGATTATCCATGCAACTATTAGGACAAACTGTGGATACTTTTCTGGCTCTAAATGGAGCAGTAAACCCTATTGGGCAGCGAAAGATTTTCTTTCACTTAATTTTTTTGTCTTCGCATTATCTAATCCTACTAGAGATGGCATACGTAAATCTAACATTATCTTAATTTGTCACTCACTTTTTTAGAACAATATTGACTATATAGCTGACAAGATAATGATGGACACTGCGCTTGCGTTAGCTACGGAGCACTTCAATGAAATGCGAGATGAATTTTTTTAGCGGTCCCTAGCTGATTGAAATTCTCGAAGGACTACAAGAGAAATCTTACCATCAGCACCTATGCTTATTATATGCATGCCCTAGGAACCTACTTATGTCTTAGTATTATAAATGTTTAGTATTTTGGTTACTGTCATCTAATTAGTAGAAGAATTAACGTTATTAGTGTGCTCTATGCTAGCATAGTCCATGAATAATATTAGAGCCAAATTAGATGTCCATTTTTTTGTTACCCAAATATAGTTTCAACATCCATGATGGTTATCTAAATTAGCTGAACTATGTCAATGGATCATTAGCATGCAAGTGAACAAGTAGTTTTTGGAATTTCTTCCATCTTAGTTATGCATGTCATTGTTGCTGTGAGAACTATTATCAACAACTACTAATGCTAAATATTAATATCTTCATGTTATGCTAGTTTATGAGCACATTATGAGACATGCATGATATAATGGATCTAGTCTTTTGGCTTATCTAATTATCCAATTCGCACAATTGGTTCAAACTATATATTCAAGAATGCTAGAATAGTGGTTTATTATGTTGTCTTTTTCTCTTTATGTAGGGTGTGTGGGGCATGAGCACTACATAGAAACTAATGAACGCCTTCAAAATCTTTCAATTATATGAGTTGGACAAATGACCTAATTAGAGTATGGGATCCTGTTTGTGTGTTTTGTCTATGTTTCCATTTGTTTACATACGTGTTTGTTTTTTGTTATCATGTTCTAGTGAGTGGTGTTGTTCATTCATTTTGTGGTCTTTAATTCAGATAGATTAATGTACACATTAATGACAAAAGATGCATAAGTAGATGGATGGATAAAATAGTAAACAAAAAAATCAACTTATGGATTCAATTCAATTAATTTTGTACCAAATGAATGTTGCTTAAGTGGCAAAAAGACAGATTTTCCTACAATGTTAATGTGAGTTAATGAGGAATTTGTTTTTGTAAGCCGTTTGTGTGTATGTAAGGAGCATAAAGTTGTATTTTAGCTTTTCCTTTTAAAAAATGTTGAATTCTATTGATGTGAAAATTTCACAGTTGGAAGTTGATCATAAGTTTAATAAAATCTTTGTTCTTTTCTGATGCTCGAGCCGAGGTATGGATCGGAGGCTGCCATGGGGATTTCGGCACGACTCTCCTCACTAGGCATCGTGTTCACAATACGAGTCTCGTCCGAGCAGTGGGAGGTACCTGTAAAAGGACTCCGAAGCTTAAGTCAGCTTTCGCTCAGGAAATAACTTAGGAATGATAATAAAAATAAATAACTACCTATTTTAAGGAACTGGGAACGAGCTTGGTTGTGTGTAGTAAATACCGAATGTGTTGATGCTATCTGTGCAACGCTATTTAAGGTGAGAGGATACTTTCGAGATTCTCGGCCCCGTATCCGAGCTTCAATGACGTGTTTTGAAGATGAACGTTTAAAAGTTTGACCTATCATTCAGTTATGTTAAACGTGGCCTTTCCAAGGTATAATGGCGGTCCGATTTTGTGGGTACGGATCACAACCCCCAAGCTTGACTTGCTTTGGTCGGTGGCAAGTTAAGGTTAACCTTGACCATTGTTATACCTTTTTTGACCTGTGTCCCAGCCCCCAAGCTTAACTTGTTGCCGTTTTGTTTCTGAGAAATGCGTTGGACACGTGAAAAGAAAAAATTGGTTTTTGAAGGAATTAAATGGGAGAAGCGAAAGGTTGTATTTATTGCTGGCTGGACTTTTGACAAGATGTTTTTAGGAATAAGTGTTAGTGGGTCTTATTCTCTAAGTAATGATGTCTTGGTCATCTGAAAAGGTCTTAACAATCGGACGGTTAAGGTTTAATTGATCGTGTGATAGTGTATTTTGGGTTAGGAAATTTGTTCTGCGGGTAGTTTTTTACTTTTATTTCTTCAGAGGATGATGGCTTCAAGAGGTTAGTGTTCTTTTCCTCTTACCCTCTTTGTTGTTTCTGCCGTTTCTGTGATGATGAAATCGAAGGATAAGGTTGTTGAGGTCAACAATGACCTTTACGAATGGGTTTATGCTGATGTTAAGTGTCAGGCATCTCTTTTTCAAAATCCCAAGACGCTTGCTTCGCTTAACATTCGTGACTGGGTTCGTAAGGGTTCCCATTGTTGTTTTGAGTTGGTCGCATGTAATGGGGAGGAGAGGGTGTATGAGAGGAGGGGGATTGGGCGTATTTTTATGCTTATACAGTTTTATTTTCTGAGTTGAGTGTGAAGCTTCCTTTCATTGAGTTTGAGTGTCTTGTTCTTACTCAGTTGAACTATGCCGCTTCCCAGCTTCATCCTAATGGTTGGGGCTTCCTTTGGGGATTTGAGATTTTGATGTCATTTCTAGACTATGCACCTTCTCTTAACTTGTTTTTCTCTCTCTTTCAGTCGAAAGGGGTGCGTAAAGGTCTCTAGATTAACTTGAGTAGTTATCCAGGGCGGTCTTTATTTGCTCTATTCAAATCTTCATTCAAAAGTTTTAAGGAAATATTTGTAAAAATTCATTCTTCTGAAACTGAATATCCTTTCTTCCTTGATGAGGAGTTATGTGAGAGGTTTCTCATGTACTGGTGTCCTGAGCCAATGCAGGTTCTTGATGCATTGGGGAGGTTTGAGGAGGAGGATTTTGTACTTGAGTTTCTTATTGAGTGTTTTTCTTCTGCTAAACTATTGTCCATTGTTGAGTTTCTTCAGCATGAAAATGACCCTGCTGAGTTAGCCGAGTACATTGGTGGGTTTGTGTTTGTTCTTCCGAGATTTGACTGTTTACTTGTTTCATTTTTAACAAGTGTTTTTATATATGCATTTCTGTTCACGTGGGAGGGTTCCGAGCCTATCTTCAGCCAAGATGCGAACTTTCTTGGAGAAGAAACGAGAAGTGAAGGGGGGAGCCTCGGCCAGCAATATCTTGAAAGAAGCTGCTGTTGAGGGTGCACAGTTCAGTGCAGTTCCTCATGGTGAGAAAAGGAAAAGTCCTGAACCCCAGGACTTTCTTGAGGTTCTTTATGGTTTCAACTTTACCAGTGGTGGTGGGGTGAAAGGGAATTTAAAGAATCAAATGTGCCTGCATGGTTTTGTTACGGTAGGAGCTCGGATTCCGTCTGGAGCGATCGTTTCCCTTATTTTTCCCTTTCAGAAAGGGTTGCTCAGAGCTCTTCTGATTTCCAGCTTCTGAATAGTGCTGGAAAAGAGGCGGTCGGCCAATATGTTCAGGTATTTGCTTCATTGTTTTGTATTTTCGTGGTTTGCTTTAGAGCTTGATTAATGAATTCCTGGTGATGTTTCGTAGGTTGTGGCTACCAGGCTTCTCTGTGTTGGTCGGGGCTTGGAGTTATCGGGTGGTCAAGAGAAAAGAGATGCTGAGAAGATTAAGGGTCTTGAAAAATTGCTAAGCGAAAGGGATGGTGTGATTATGGATCTCACGAAGCGTCTGAAAGATTCAGAGGGCGAGATAGGGACTTTGCAGAATCAAGTCTGCACCCTTCAGCAGCAGTTAAAAGAGTCTGATATTGAAAAAGAGAGTCTGACAGCTCAGATCCAGGAGCTTGAGGAATGTGGTATAGAGATGTTTGCTGCCGGCTTCGACTGGACAGTCAGTCAAGTTTCTGTCATTGTTCCCGACTTTTATGTTGGCCAGTTTGATGTTACAAAAATAGTAGTTGACGGGAAATTGGTTAATGATGAGCCTGGGGGGAAGCCCATGATGAAAATGTGAATGTTACTGATAAGTAGTTGTTATTTTTGATTGTTTGATCGTTGTAGACTTTTTTGGATAGAGCTCTTTTGGTGCTCTTTGTGTATTTTGGTGTGACTTGTAGTTAAGACTGTGTAGTTTGACTTGCAATTAGATATGAATGTATGCTTATTTTGCTAAATATTTCTTTTCGAACTGTGTTTTGATAAACTTGTATGACTGACTTTGAAGGGGTCGGCCTCGTTAAAACCTCCCCGAGTAAAACCCTTGCAATGGGATAAAACCTCAGTGGTAGGAAAAAGAGTACCTTCCTGCTTCAAAGGTTTACAACTGTTCAAATATGATACAACCGTAATGAAGTAATATTCCAAGTGTTAGGTAGATCTACTCCGTCTATGGTTTTTAACGAATATGCTCCGCGGTCGTGGACCTGTACTTCTCGGAAAGGGCCTTCTTAATTAGCTGCGAGTTTACCTTCTCCTTTTGGTTTTCGAACGTCCTCAAGTCGTCAGAGGACGAGATCTCCTTTTCGCAACGTCCGAGGTCTAGCCTTTTTGTTGTATTTGTGCTGGACCATTAGTTGGATTCCCTCTGCTCTTACCCTTGACTCTTCCCTTGCTTTTTCCAAGATATCCAGCTCGGATCTTCTTATTTCTTCGTTTGTATTTTCATCAAGATGACTTGTTCTGATTGACCCTTGGGATATTTTGACTAGGATCATTGCATCGGATCTGAACATTATCCTGAAAGGTGTTTCCTTAGTTAAGCTTTGTGGGGTTGTGTTGTACCCCAAAGGATCTCGGGTATTAGTTCTGCCCATTGTCCCTTGGCAATTGTTACTTTTTTCCTTAAATCCTGCAAAATAACTTTATTAGTAGCTTCGGCGAGCCTGTTAGATTGCGGGTGCTCAACCGAGGAAAGATGGTGTTTTATGTTTAAATTTTGCAGAAAGAATGTTATCTTTTTATCAATGAACTGTCTACCATTATTGGTGACAATGTCCATAGGTAGTCCATACTGACATATAATAAATTTCCAAATGAAATGTTTTACCTTGTCCGATGTTATTTTGGCTAGTGGTTGAGCCTCTATCCATTTTGTAAAATAGTCGATTGCCACTAACAGAAATTTCACCTGTCCCTTAGAAAGTGGGAAGGGGCCGAGTATATCTAGCCCCCACCTGTGGAACGGCGATCCGATATCTATGGTATGTAAAGTCTCGGCTGGATTATGAATGATTGGCGAGCATCTTTGGCAGTTGTCACATCTTCGGACCCTTTTGAGGCAGTCTCTTTTTAGTGTTGGCCAGTAGCATCCTGCCCTTAGTATTTTTGTTGCGAGGCTTCGTCTGCCGATGTGTGTACCACAGATTCCCTCGTGTGTTTCTTCTATTGCCAGAGCAGCTTCTTCATTTCCTAGACACTTAAGTAAAGGTCGGGAGAAGCCCCTTCTGTAAAGGTCATCTCTGATGATTGTGTAAAATCTTGCTCTTTTTTGAAAGAGCCTTGGGTTCTTTTCTTCCTCTGGTATTTTTTCGTGCTTTATGTACTCTAGATAGGGCGTTCTCCAGTCCTGTTCCTGTGACATGCTCATGACGATATTGTTGTGTATGCTAGGTTGTTCTAATGTTATATGTGACAAATTTGTTGGTGTTCCTATTTTTCTAGAAGTAGCCAGTTTGGATAGCACATCAGCTCGGTTATTGTCATTCCTATTTATATGTATTATTTGAAAATGTTTGAAGTGATGTACTAAATGTTTTACCTATGCATGATATTATTCTAAGGAAGGTTCTCGTACCAAGAACACGTCGTTTACTTGTTGGACTACTAGGAGGGAGTCACAATAGACCTTTATGTATTGGATCCCGCAGTTTTTTGCTAGGCGCATACCTGCTAGGAGTGCTTCATATTCGGATTGATTGTTATTGACAGGAAACATGTACTTTATAGACTTTTTGGTTGAGATTCCCTCTTTGTCCTTGAGGACTATGCCAGCTTCTCCACCGACATCATTGGATGCACCGTCCATGTATAGTTCCCATTCTGGAGGTGTGTCTTTGTTCGTTAGTTCTGCCACAAAATCTGCCAGCACTTGGGACTTCAATGAGCTCTGAGCTTGATACTCCATGTCATATTCTGATAGTTCGATAGACCATTTGGTTAGTCTTTTAGCCAGGTCGGGTTTTGTCAGCACTTGCCTGAGTGGTTGATTTGTTCGTACTATGATCTTGTGGCTTTGAAAATAGTGCCTTAGTTGCCTTGCTGTGATTACTAAGGCGTAAGCCAGTTTCTTGATGGTCGGATATCATTTTTTTGCATTTTGCAGAATCTTGCTGACAAAGTATACTGGATGTTGCTGTCGGCCTATTTCTGTTACAAGTACAGATGAAATTGATTTAGCAGACACTGAAAGATATAAGTGTAAAGGGTTACCAGGCTTTGGTTTTGCCAATATTGGAGGTGATGAGAGTATTTGCTTGAACTCGGTGAATGCTTGTTCGCATTCCTCTGTCCATTCAAACTTTTTCAATTTTCGTAGTGTGGTGAAAAAGTGATCCGATCTCACTGCCATTGTTGGTAGGAACCTTGATAGTGCGGCTAACCTTCGTGTGAGTTGTTGTACCTCCTTGATCGTTGATGGCGACTTCATATCCAGGATTGCCTTGCATTTGTCGGGGTTTACCTCTATACCTCTGTGTGTTAACATGAACCCTAAAAATTTGCCTCCTTGAACTCCAAATGCACATTTTTCCGGGTTGAGCCGCATATTATACTTCCTTAGTTGATTGAAAACCTCTTTTAGGTTGACTAGATGTTCTTCCTCCGTGTTCGATTTGACCACCATGTCGTCCACATACACCTCCATGTTTTTTCCAATCTGTTTCTGGAACACCTTGTCCATTAGGCATTGGTAGGTGGCACCTGCGTTTTTGAGACCGAATGGCATGACCTTATAACAGAAGTTACCCTGGTCTGTTATGAAGGCTATTTTTTCCTCGTTAGCTGGGTCTATGAGTATCTGGTTGTAGCCTGAATATGTGTTCATAAAGGTTAATACTTGATAACCAGAAGTATTGTCTACGAGCTTGTTGATGCATGGTAAGGGATAGGAATCTTTCGGGCATGCTTAGTTCAAGTCGGTGAAGTCCATGCACATTTGCCATTTTCCCGAACTTTTCTTAACCATGACAATGTTCGCAAGCCATGACGTGAATTGTATTTCTCTGATAAAGCCTGCACTGAGCAATTTTTGTGTTTCCTTTGTTGCTGCCTCGGTTTTCTCCTGTCCGAGCTGCCTCTTCTTCTGTCTAATTGGCCAAGCTTTGGGGCCCAAAGCCAGTCTGTGGCACATGACCTCGGGATGTTTCCCTGGCATGTCGGCTGGGGTCCATGCGAATAAATCAGTGTTTGCTTGGAGCAGGTTTGTTACCTGTTGTGCATATCCTGCAGGTAAAGAGGATCCGATGTTAGTATATTTATCTCTATCGTCTGTTAATGCTACCTTGCTTAGGTCGTCTGCCGGTGTGGGACTTTGTTCATGATCGGTCCATGGATCCAACTCGGAGAAATTCGACATGTCACTGGCATTGTAGACTGAATTTATCCTCCTCGATTGTGGTTGTTGTACTTTGAGGCCTGCGTTGTAGCACTATCTTGCTTCTTTCCGGTCTGAGTGGACTGTTGCTATGGTTCCTGCTTCTGAACAAAACTTAACACACAAGTGAACAGTGGAGACTATGGCTCTAAAGGCATTTAAAGATGGTCGTCCTAGGATGATATTATAGGGACTAAAGCAGTCAACAATTAAATACTGAATGTCTAGAGTTTCCGAATGAGGAGGTTCCCCTAAGGTCATCCTCACCCATATGTAACCTGTTAGGGGAATTCTTTCTCCGGAGAATTCGACTAGTTCACCGGAGGACGGTTGTAACTTCTTTTCGTTAGTTGCATCTTTTTGAAAGTTGATAGAAACATAACATCGGCGCTGCTTCCTTGATCTAACAGGACTTTCCGAATTAGAAGGTCTCCTGTTCTTACGGAGATAACGACAGGGTCATCGAGGTTAGGTGCCTTGGCATCGAAGTCTTTACTTGTGAATATTATGTTGGGGATTTTTCGTGTAGGCGCGTCAATGAGCGTTTTGTCCTGTACTGCTAACATAGTTTGGTAACTTCTTTTCCTGGCCGAGCTTGTTTTCCCACCTCATGCAAAACCTCTTGAAATATAGTTGATGACCTTCTTTGGTGGTTGACCATTCTGCCATTGAGATTTTTCATCAGTCACTTTCGGGTTCTGTTTTTCCTCGCTTGAGGTAGGTGGATCTTTGTGAGTTCGTCTGCCAACGTATTTGTCGAGCATTCCTTATCTCGCCAACCTTTCCAACGTGTCTTTGGCTACTACACATTCATCGGTGGTGTGGCCGAACTTTTGGTGAAAGGCACAGTGCTTTGTTTTGTCAACATACCTTTGGTCTTGGTATGTTCCTGCTCTGCTCGGTGGTTTTATTAGTTTGTTGTGGAGGATTTCTTTGATTATATCCTCCCTCTTTGTGTTGAACTTTGTGTATGAGTCATACTTTGGCGTAAGTTTGAAGGATTTTTTGGGATCCCTGCTTTGGGTCCTGTAAGGCCTATCATCCTCTCTTTTGGCTGTTGGTCTTTCGTTCCTTCGAGTTTTGTGCAGTTCTTTTATCTTGATTTGCCCGGTTGCTTTTTCTCGAAATTCTTGCAACATCTTTGGCTTTGCCACGGCGATGGCTTCTTGGAATTTTTTGGGTCGGAGGCCACTCTTGATGGCGTGCAACTATACTTCCGGATTGAGGTCGGGGATCTCCATTGCTGCCGTTGTAAAGCATGTCATGTAGTCCTTCAAGCTCTAGTGCTGCCCTTGTTTGATTGTACTGAGGTAATCCGAGTCTCTCACATATATCTTGGACGCTGCAAAGTGGTTGATGAACATCTTAGCGAACTCATCGAAACTGTTTATGGATCCTGCAGGCAAATTAGAAAACCATAATAAAGCTGCTCCATCTAAAAAGGTTGGGAAAGATCGGCACAAGATGGGGTCAAAGTCACTGTTGAGGAACATCATGGATTCAAACTTTGTAACGTGGAATTTAGGATCCCCGATCCCTTTGTATGGTGTTAATGTTATAGGAAGTGTGAAATTCTTGGGTATTTTGAAACTCATTATCTCTTCGGAGAACGGGTTAGTCCGCGGTCTTCCGCTTTTGGGGATCGTTTCCCCTGTCTTTGCGTTGGACTCCGACTGATGTTCTTTGTGTTGATCAGTATTTGTTTTCTTGCTGTCAACCTTCCGATCTCCGTTGTTTTGCAGTGCCGCCAAAAGTTTGGCCATCCGCTGATTTTTTGCTTGGAGTGCGGAGTTGGCCACCCTGAGGTCGGCGTTGGTTTGAGAATGTTGTTGAGTCTCAGAATGATTAGTCATGCTTTGCTCCCTACAGAGAGAAAAACATACAGTGCAAACAAAAATAAATGAAAATTGGAAATTCAATGGGGAGTGAGGGTGAACTTTCGGGCCCCACGGTGGGCGCTAACTGTTCCTGCCTGATGCTCGAGCCGAGGTATGGATCGGAGGCTGCCACGAGGACTCTGGCATGACTCTCCTCACTAGGCATCGTGTTCACAATGCGAGCCTCGTCCGAGCAGTGGAAGGTACCTGCAAAAGGATTCCGAAGCTTAAGTCATCTTTCGCTCAGGAAATAACTTAGGAATAATAATAAAAATAAATAACTATCTTCCTGTTTTAAGGAACTGGGAACGAGCTTGGTTGTGTGTAGTAAATACCAAATGTGTTGAGGCTATCTGTGCACCGCTATTTAAGGTGAGAGGATACGTTAGGGGCTTCGAGATTCTCGGCCCCGTATCCGAGCTTCAATGACGTGTTTTGAAGATGAACATTTAAAAGTTTGACCTATCGTTCAGTTATGTTAAACGTAGCCTTTCCGAGGTATAACGGTGGTCCGATTTTGTGGGTATAGATCAATCTTAATTATTGTTCATTAATAATTTGATTAATTTCCCTCATCAGAAAAAAGAAATATCTTAAAAAGAGTTTTTTTCCCCTTTTTCTTTTCTCCAAGAAATTGTGTAAGTTCTTTTTCTTTTTTTGACAGTAGAAATTGTGTAAGTTCCGAGGCCTAGCAAAAGAAAATTCTACATAATCGTTGGGTATCCTTTATAATGAAATCTCTAACAAATAGGCCTACTTGACTACTTTATAGTTAAACAAAAAAAAAGCTTCATTAGACCCAAACTCATTAACAAAAAAGCCCAATGTATATCATTAACAAAAAAATATTAGAAGCTTTCTTTGTTATCAGAGCCAGGTTTCGATCCTGTTAAAAGGACACATACAAATTACCATCAACATTAACAAAGTGAAGTTGTATAGTTCATTTTTCATAGAATAAACCCAAATAAATATTAAGATAGGTAGTAAGTATATCAGCACATTAGCACATTACCAACAAAGTAAGCATGGACGATAATATCATAATGGGAACATCAAATACGTAATATTACACTTCTCTAGAGCAAGTCTCAGAATTCTCTTGTGGTAATCTAGGTACCATGGATAGCTGTTTGACAAGGGGCTGCTTGTTTGGTATAGTCGTCTGGCAAATGCACACCAAAATTGGGGAAACAAAAAACTCAACTTCAGTCCAATAATATGATATTTTTCTCAATTCAAGACATCATACCAAGGTCAGGGAAAGACTTTCTAAGCAATTCAACGAATAAGCTAAAGAGAAGTTACAGAAGTACGGAAGTGATAGAGAATTCAACCTTCTTTTGAACTGTTTGCTCTATCTAATACTGAACTAGATGCAGCAAGAGCCCCAACTCTATCTGTACTCCTACACATATAACTAATAATCACACCCCAATCCACTTTTTTTTAACTAATATCACAACAAATACTAATTATCCAATGCACGCAATAAAATTCAGAAAATAATGAAGCAATAATGCAACATAAGTTAATACCTCTTCACACTCATTTAGAAGCTCAGACAATCGTATTTCATATGTTGCGAAGCCTCAACTTCTTGTGATTCGTCCATGTTGTGTGATGATCCCATGGCATGTGATACATGAGCATATTCTCTATTTTTTCTAGTGAATTTGCATTTAAATTGTTAGGTTTAATCAAGATTTAATATATTTTAGCCACTATGAATGCTACTTTGAGTTGTGTGCAATTCTGTTTATTTTAGGTAGCGTTTTGGGACGAATTTGACAGAGTTTTCATGAAGAAACGGAGCTACAGCAGAATAAGGACCTGAAGCCAAACATGGACTCTCTAAGTATGGTGCCAGGAAGCACCATAATGCCCATTGTCTTTGGCCTCACCAGCGCCAAACTTGGATTCTCCAAGTTTTGCGCCACACTCAACACACTCAAGGGGGAGCACACGCAAGATTCCACGCCAAACTTCAGATTACTCAAGTTTGGCATTGGCAAAGAAATCCCAAGAAAGCACACTGCCACATCCACCCCAAACTTGAAGAACTTCAAGTTTGGCGCCACAAGAAGAAAGCTTAAGGGATACTGCGTGAGACTCCACGCCAAACTTGGACCCTTCCAAGTTTGGTGCCACAACCAACACCCCAAGAGAAAGAAACTCTGCCCACTCCACACCAAACTTAGATCCTTCCAAGTTTGGCGCCAACACATGATGTAATCCAGGTGGTCCCCATTCATCAAAAGGCTGCACGTATCAATTAGAAATTTTGATGTAAACTTTTATTTTATTTTTAATTAGGAAAAGATATTATTTAGTTTTTGGAAATATATTTTACATTAATTATGATTAGATATAAAAGGGAAAAGAATCAGCTCTTCGGGCTCCTCTCTTCTCTTCTACCTCATTCCGCAATTTATCATTTTTTCTGAATCCTAGTTTTCTATCTGAACCATGAGCAACTAAACCTCCACTGTTAAGGTTAGGAGCTCTGTCTATTATATGAATTGATACTATTATTTTTCTATTTTAATTCATGTACTGGTTTCTATTCTAAGAATTGTTTTCGTTCTTTATCTTATGAATTTGGGTGGAACGGAAGTATGACCCTTGTTCTAATTGAGTTCTTGTATAACTTGGAAAAGCTCTTTACTTGAACAACAGCTTGAAAAAAATTTCTCCTAAATTTCTAATTATCTGGACTTAACGGGATACGTGACATATAATCTTCTTATATTTGGGTAATTAAAGTTTCTATGGCATATAAACTAGAATTGAACTTCACCCTCTAATTAGAATTAAGTGACCAAGGAATTGGCGGTTGATGAAGGTTAAGGAGACTAAAAGGGTCTAAGAAATTAGGGTTTAGTCACATATAGTTTGCCATGAATTAAATCTTACAAGATTAAAATAGTTAGTAAGAAAAGTCAATCTAGAAGATAGATATCTCTGAAATCTTAACTGTTTCTCCATATATATATTTCACAAATTGTTTACTGCTTGCTGTCTGATTTCCTGAATTTACTGTCTAATGCAATTGAACTCTCAACACTCTTTTCTGTTTGTCTAACTAAGTGAATCACTTAACCATTGTTGCTTAGTCCATTAATCCTCGTGGAATCGACCCTCATTCACTTGAGGTACTACTTGGTACGACCTGGTGCACTTGCTGGTTAGTTTGTGGTTATAAAATCCGCACCAGCATGTAATTCATCCGTGGTGTCGTCACCATTCCCGTCGATGAATCTACGAGTGTTATGGCCAGCCTTGTCACACTTTCTGCATCGTTGGACACACCAGTACCTCCCACGAGCAGTCACAACATGATAACCACACCCTTTATGCCTGGCTCTCGGAGGATCGTGTATGGACGCATCATCGTCTTTGCCCTTGGCAGTGGTGGCCAACCTTTTCCAGATCTTTTCTCTTAACGCTTCTCGTTCATTAGCTATTTTGGTCTTCACCTTGAAGTAATCCTCAAAGTAACTACAAGAAAGCTTCACTAGTTCTCTACAGTCATCAAGCATTGCCGCATGCATACTCATATAGGCTACATTAGAAATCTCTCCACTAAAAATATGGTTATTTATCAGCGATTGTTTTGCCTTCTTTGTCCAATGACCCAATATAAGACTATCTGGAATAACAACCATGTTAAGTCTAACAAGCACACCAACTATGTGCATACAGGGGATTCCAAAGGATTCTATGCGCAGGCAAGAGCATCTAAATTCGTCATCCATCTCACCCTAATAAATGTTCCATGATCTACCTTGGCAATACATGGCCACCTCAAACAATGTACACATGCTTGTCTTCTTCGAAGAAACTACTTTGACATTGCTAGCTAGTAATAACACCTCCTGAAATAAGACATAGACCTCTCGTGTATACTGTTGCTACAAATCGCTCCAACTCCTCCAATCTTGTTTTCACAACCGGATTCCCATAAGCACATTTGTAATGAGCAACTACTACTCTCCTACGCATGAATTCTAAATATTTTTGGAAATTCTCAATAAATTCCCTCAAGTTGTAGCTGCTATGTATAAATTAAAATTCCCTATCTGTATATTCAGTGCCACACACCTTGATGTTATCTTAAGCCCAGTAAAGAATTTACCCCTAATGTAGGCATTCGACCACATATGTTTCTTCTCATACATATCCTTGACCCATGAATTTTGTTGAAATCCAAATTCTTCAACTGTATCATTCTATATATCTTCAAAGTCATCGACCTCCAAATCCCCAATTAAACAAAGACAAAACTTGGTCAAAAATCGTGGAATACCTACTCGAGCATTTGCATTGCTGATGAGCGGATAATTTGTACGCTTTTTGGCATTGTTTTTAGTATGTTTTTAGTATGATCTAGTTAGTTTTTAGTATATTTTTATTAGTTTTTAGTTAAAATTCACTTTTCTGGACTTTACTATGAGATTGTGTGTTTTTCTGTGATTTCAGGTATTTTCTGGCTGAAATTGAGGGACCTGAGCAAAAATCTGATTCAGAGACTAAAAAGGACTGCAGATGCTGTTGGATTCTGACCTCCCTGCACTCGAAGTGGATTTTCTGGAGCTACAGAAGCCCAATTAGCGCGCTCTTAACGGCGTTGGAAAGTAGACATCCTGGGCTTTCCAGCAATATATGATAGTCCATACTTTGCC
>NC_029780.3:17230584-17232957 GCF_000817695.3 Arachis duranensis | reverse complement strand
CCATATCCATTTGAGTTTGCCTGACTGAGATTTACAAGGTGACCATAGCTTGCTTCATACCAACAATCTCTGTGGGATCGACTCTTACTCGCGTAAGGTTTATTACTTGGACGACCCAGTGCACTTGCTGGTTAGTTGTGCGAAGTTGTGTAATGCCATGGTATTGAACACGAAGTTTTTGGGGTTCATGACCGGGGATTATGAGAGTTGTGAAAAGTATTGTTCACAATTTCGCGCACCAAGTTTTTGGCGCCGTTGCCGGGGACTGTTCAGTTTGGACAACTGACGGTTCATCTTGTTGCTTAGATTAGGTATTTTTTCTTCAGAGTTCTTAAGAATGAATTCTAGTGTTTCAAGGTGATGTTTTTATCATCACCAAAGCTGATTGATCTTCATCAATTTAGCTCTTGAATGCAATGTTCTGCTGAAGCTTGGCTGACCATGTCTAATTCCTTTAGACTGAAGCTTTAGACTAACATTGCATGATTCCTGGAGTTCTCATTAAGAATTTTGATACCTTTATTTTCTTTTTCCACTTAATTTTCGAAAAAAAATCAAAAAATATTTCTTGTTTGAGTCTAGTGTTTCATTTTAAGTTTGGTGTCAATTGCATGCATTCATTCATGTGTCTTAAGGATCTTCAAGTAATTCTTGATGATTTTCGTGCTCTGATCTTTAATTTTTCAAGTAATTCTTGATAATTTTCGTGCTCTGATCTTTGAATTCAATTGACTTTAGTGTTTTGTGTGTCTCATATGCATTTTCATTTTGTTAGTGTCAGTAGTATACAAACTGCTAAGTTTGGTGTCTTGCATGCATTATTATTTGATTTTAGTTGCATTTTGATTATTCCTCACTATTAAAAATCCAAAAATATTTTTAATGTGTGTCTTCTCAAGTCAATAATACAGAGAATTGAAGATTTAGAACATGCTGCAGAGGAATTATACAGAAAAAGTTGGGCGTTCAAAACGCCCAGTGAAGAAGGACAGACTGGCGTTTAAACGCCAGCCAGGGTACCTGGTTGGGCGTTTAACGCCCAAAAGGGTATAGTTTTGGGCGTTAAACGCCAGAATGTGCACCATTCTGGGCGTTTAACACCAGGATGGCACAAGGGGGAAGATTCTGTTTTTCAATGCAATTTTTTTTCAGGTCTTCAAAGTTTTTCAAAATCAAATCTTTTTCAAATCATATCTTTTCAATCATATGTTTTCAAAATCAATCTCTTTCCTTTTTCAAAGATACTTGCTATCAATTAATGATTTGATTCAACATTTCAAGTATGTTGCCTTTTCTGTTGAGAAAGGTTTAATGTTTGAATCATATCTTTTCTTGTTAGCCAAGTTTTTAATTTTCAAAAAATCAAATCTTTTTAAAATGTTTTTCAAATCATATCTTCTCAATCACATCTTTTTAAAACCAATCATATCTTCTTAACCGCATCTTTTTCAAAATAGTTTTCAATCAAATCTTTTTTATTTCTAATTTCAAAATCTTTTTCAAAAAAATCACTTGATTTCTTTTCCACTTTCATTTTCGAAAATTAAGTGATGTTTTTCAAAAATGTTTTCAAAATTTTTCACTTAATTTTCGAAAACCACTTCCCTCCTTCTCACATCCTTCTATTTATGAACTAACACTATTCCTTAATGCAAAAATTCGAACTCCATCTTCTTTGACAAGTTCGAATTTTCTACTTCTGTCTTCTACTTTTCTTTTCCTCTGACACCTAAAGGAATCTCTATACTGTGACATAGAGGATTCCACATTTTCTTGTTCCCTTCTCTTTCTTATGAGCAGGAGCAAAGACAAAAGCATTCTTGTTGAGCCTGATCCTGAACCTGAAAGGACCTTGAAGAGAAAGCTAAGAGAAGCCAAAGCACAACTCTCTTTAGAGGACCTGACCGAATTCTTCAAAGAAGAAGAACGTATGGCAGCCGAAAACAACAATGCCAACAATGCAAGGAAGGTGCTGGGTGACTTTACTGCACCTACTCCCGACTTCTATGGGAGAATCATCTCTATCCCTGCCATTAGAGCAAACAACTTTGAGCTTAAGCCTCAATTAGTTTCTCTAATGCAACAGAATTGCAAGTTCCATGGACTTCCATTGGAAGATCCTCATCAGTTTTTAGCTGAATTCTTGCAAATCTGTGACACTGTCAAGAGCAATGGGGTTGACCCTGAGGTCTACAGACTTATGCTATTCCCTTTTGCTGTAAGAGACAGAGCTAGAACATGGTTGGATTCACAACCTAAAGAAAGCCTGGACTCTTGGGAAAAGCTAGTCAATGCCTTCTTGGCAAAGTTCTTTCCACCTCAAAAATTGAGTAAGCTTAGAGTGGAAGTCCAAACCTTCAGACAGAAGGAAGG
>NC_029780.3:17230105-17230335 GCF_000817695.3 Arachis duranensis | reverse complement strand
AGCCTTTTCCATCATCTTCTCAGCAACAGACAGAGAGTTCTAAGCAGAATAACTCTGACTTAGCAACCATGGTCTCTGATCTGATCAAAACCACTCAAAGTTTCATGACTGAAACAAGATCCTCCATTAGAAACTTGGAAGGACAAGTGGGTCAGCTGAGCAAGAAGATTACAGAACTCCCTCCTAGTACTCTCCCAAGCAATACAGAAGAAAATCCAAAAGGAGAGTGT
>NC_029780.3:17228848-17229225 GCF_000817695.3 Arachis duranensis | reverse complement strand
GAATCCTTGGTGTTTAAGGCCCAAGGATATCCCTCTGTCATCATGGAGAGGAGGCATGAAGAGCTTCTCTCAAAGCAGAGCCAAACAGAGCCCCCACAGTCAAACTCTAAGTTTGGTGTTGGGAGGCCACAACCAAACTCTAAGTTTGGTGTTGAACCCCCACATTCAAACTCTAAGTTTGGTGTTGGGAGGTTCCAACATGGCTCTGAACATTTCTGAGGCTCCATGAGAGTCCTCTATCAAGCTAATGACATTAAAGAAGCGCTTGTTGGGAGGCAACCCAATGTTATATTTTATCTATTTTCTTTTGTTATTTTAAGTTTTTTTTGTAGGTTGATGATCATGAGAAGTCACAAAATCAATGAAAAAAGCAAAAA
>NC_029780.3:17226983-17227508 GCF_000817695.3 Arachis duranensis | reverse complement strand
GGAGACATCCCTATTGATGAGGACAAGCCCATCACTAAGAGGATGGAGCACACAAGAGACCCCACTCATCATGAGATCCCTGAGATTCCTCAAGGGATGCACTTTCCTCCACACAACTATTGGGAGCAACTAAACACCTCCCTAGGAGAATTGAGTTCCAACATGGGACAACTAAGGGTGGAGCATCAAGAACACTCCATCACCCTCCATGAAATTAGAGAAGATCAAAGAATCATGAGAGAGGAGCAACAAAGACAATGAAGAAACATTGAGGAGCTCAAGCACTCCATAGGATCTTCAAGAGGAAGAAAGAGCCGCCATCACTAAGGTGGACCCGTTCCTTGATTGCCTTGTTCTTTATTCTTCTGTTTTTCGAATTTTAGTGCTTATGTTTATCTATGTTTGTGTCTTGTGATC
Source organism: Arachis duranensis (assembly GCF_000817695.3). Taxonomy (NCBI): domain Eukaryota; kingdom Viridiplantae; phylum Streptophyta; class Magnoliopsida; order Fabales; family Fabaceae; genus Arachis; species Arachis duranensis. Next base: position 17,227,091 of record NC_029780.3, on the reverse strand, counting down.
ATTAGTGTCTTAGTGTCTATGCCTTAAAGTTATGAATGTCCTATGAATCCATCACCTCTCTTAAATAAAAAACGTGCTTGATTGAAAAAGAGAAGAATTGCATGAATT
>NC_029780.3:17219692-17225444 GCF_000817695.3 Arachis duranensis | reverse complement strand
AGATGATTAGCCATGCTGTGACAGAGCATAGGAACGTTTTCACTGAGATGATGGGAGGTAAGCCATTGACAACGGTGAAACCCTACATAAGCTTGCCATGGAAAGGAGTAAGAAGGATTGGATGAAGACAGTAGGAAAGCAGAGAGACGGAAGGGAAGGCATCTTCATGCGCTTATCTGAAGTTCCTACCAATGAATTACATAAGTATCTCTATCTTTACCTTTATGTTTTTATGCGTTCATCACCATATCCATTTGAGTTTGCCTGACTAAGATTTACAAGATGACCATAGCTTGCTTCATACTAACAATCTCCGTGGGATCGACCCTTACTCGCGTAAGGTTTATTACTTGGACGACCCAGTGCACTTGCTGGTTAGTTGTGCGAAGTTGTGTAATGCCATGGTATTGAACACCAAGTTTTTGGGGTTCATGACCGGGGATTATGAGAGTTGTGAAAAGTATTGTTCACAATTTCGCGCACCAATTGCGTAGCAAGTGCCAACTGTACAACCTATGATGCACTTCTGGAAATATAGCTTTGATTGCACTCTTCGTTGCTTGATCACCGTCGGTAATAACAGACTTAGGAGCCTTTCCTTTCATGGCCTCTAGAAATGTCCGAAGCAACCACACATAGCTTTCCTCCCCTTCCTTCGAGAGAATTGTGCATCCAAACATAACAGTGCGCAAGTGGTGATCCACTCCAGAGAATATCACAAGGGGACATTTGTACTTATTCCTCCCATACGTCGCATCAAACGCCATAACATCTCTGAAAACACTGAAATCATACTGACTTGTGCCATCACACCAAAATATATTATGTAGCCACCGCTGTTCATCCAACGAATACTTTCAAAACATACAGGGGTCATGATTCTTCAACATTTGTTAATACTTTAGTGCATTATCTGTGTCGCTGGCTCCAGCTCTTCTTTGCTTCTCAATTGCATTATAGATGTCTTTCACCTCAAACCCAACCATCATAAATCCACCACTTTGGTATATGAAAGCTTAAAATATTGTCGGAACTCAAAGGACAGAGCTTCTCATCGTATTAGTCTGGTGTAAATCCCTATTTTTTATTGTCCGATGAGACCACATCATTCCCCCTAAACCTTGCCTCCAACATGTCATGGTTATGTTCATCGGAGAAGGACTCCATGTACCATCACCCATTTCTTGAGTCAACATGGACTTTTATCTGTGCATTACACCCGCATCACGTTACTGGTCTAGGATCCATCTTCTATCAGTTCTATGAACATGCTTTTGATCTCGTTCACCTTGCTGTGAGCACACAAAAATTTGCCATATAAAGTCTCCCTCAAATCCTGTCTTCTTGCAGTGCCCCTACCTTCGACCGCCTTATGGAAAACCCCTTAATTCGACCGTACTCGTTATAGAAGTCATAAGCAGTTTTCAAATCCACAAACTTTATCATCATAATCTCCTCAACTCACAACGTATCAAAATCAATTGCACCAAATGAATCTATTATGTTGAGAACGATAACATCTCTTTGATCGTTGCCTGACTACTACCAATCGGAATGGATTCCGTCTCTGCAACAAAGGACTCATTTGTTATCGGGTCCTCTTCCACCTAAAACAATCCATTACCATAATAATACATAATTGATGCCAAGAGGTTGTCCTAAAAAAATACTCTTTCTTCAATTTCCACTAACTTTATGATAATATGCTTACCCTTGGAATGACATTCTCCTGAAAGTTAGATGAAACCTCCTCGGTCCCCTCCATTGTTATTCGCCAAATCCCAAACCGCTAAGAACTATTTTCTTGGTTGTTCGACATTATCAAATTGGAAATGAAAAATCCCAAGGATAAGAAAACAAACACAAGACAACATAAATTGATCTAAACAATCTTATGCCTTATCAATCCTATTTTTTTATAGAAGGAATGGAGAAGGCGTTGGAGGCATAATCACAAATCACAAGTGGTTATGTTATTTAACACTATCTACAAAACAAATATCACTTATCAACTAAGGATAAAATAGGTATAAAGCTTTATTTTAATACAAATTCACAATTACAAATAAAATTAAATATATTACTATGGTTGGATATCATTATTCAACAATGTGCTGCATTTAAATTAAGAGTTTTAGATATGTCTCATAATGAAATATTTACATGTTACTAGGCAAGTTTAATTTGTCCAGGGACATACAAAGTCAAAACCCCATTTTTTCATTCTCTATTTATTTTCCTTTGATTTTCCTTCATTGCAAGTAAGGAGCATTTTTTGGATTCGGAATTCACTTATCAAAGCTACTTAAGAAACTCATGATTTTGTCGAATGCCAAAAGCATACTTAGAAGCTTTAGCTAAAATACAGTAAACAAAAAGCCAATACAAATTCCAAGCATTTGAAAGAGAATTTAAGAAAGTGAGACTTAAATTTCATTTCTCATCATAATCCATCATAACTCTTCTAACTACTATTTAAATTATTTCTACTTATAGCTAATTACTCTACTAACGATGCTACGACCAAATTATACATGTTTCATACCAAAACTTCAATAATAAAACTCAAACTTATAAAAGTTTATTTGTAGAATCATAAATTTGATCGATTTTAAACCTAAACTTGTATAGTTAAGAGTTTTTATAACTTCTGTATGAGATTATCTCAATTGAAAAGATTTTCGTGGGCACCAATGGAGGCAAGAAGTTTGTGCCATGAAGACTTCTTATGAACTAAATGTGTTGCCTAAACACTTTGTCCCGAGAGCCCAAGTGTAGCGGTATAGTTCCTTGCATGTCTCCCATTTGAACCCCCATGTCTCCTTTACTATCTGAACACACTAACAAAGAAACAAAATTACAAACAGTTGTTGAGCAAAATGCAAAAAGAAAAAAGCTGCCAACTTTGAGGGTATTCAACATCATAAAAAGAAGAATTAAAACTGAATTTATAAAAATTAGAGAGAAATGAAAGACGGGTATAGATAAAATATGAGGGTACCAATTGCTTGAGCTGGAGAGCAGCATGAACAATTCCCTTACCTCATCATCATTAAGAACCTGAAACATCCTTGGAATTTTTATTTTCAAAACTTTGGCAAACAAAAATACAAAATTAAGTTTGGACAAAGTTTTTCAGAAGGGTATTTAACCAATTCTCTTTATGCAAATATTTCATATACTCCTAGAGAAATTTTCACTTATAACAGAAAGTACAATCACTTATTAACTTACTCGCATTTTTTTCTTATCAGCCCTCAACTCCTATTCTCCTATTTCATAAAATAAATCAAAAGATTCATAACAAAAAAGTCCCCCTCAATAATGAAAGTGAATTTGTAATCGTGATTGTGAATTTATGATAACAGAATGTATCACAAAGCAATACAAAACATATGAAATTCAAGTATGAGAAGTAGTAATCATCTCAATGAAACTAATTAGAAATTGAACTTAACTTTAAAATATTCTTAGAAAAATCTAATTGGGGTTTATTAAATTCACACAACTGGATAGATAAGAAAAATAGTGAGAACATACAAAAAAAGAGGCAGAACGACTAACAAAAGAATCACAGATACAAAAAAGCAGCGAAGCAACACTGTGTTTTAAATTCCATAGGAGCTAGTCATTTTAAATGATTTTGCCCCATTTCATTGTTTGAATTTGAACAACACCATTTCACTCAAGTTCAGTCATTTCATTTATTTCCTAACCCGTTAAAGCAAATAACTCCCAGCCTAATATTACATTTTGAACAATTCAATTTATCTTATAAAACCTGCAAATAATAATAAGTAAATAAATAAATAATTTTTTTCTCTAGCCAATATTTTGCATAGAGCATTCTCTATTTTTCCCCTTAATTTTCCTTACAGAAGCAGAAGAGTGTAACAAAGCTTTTAGTTACCACTTACCAATATCGAAAAGTATGCTTAAAATAACTCAGCTCGCACTACTTCGGAAGGGTAAGCCTCCCCTGAACCAAAAAAATGCACAACACCACAATACAGTTTCACATTTCAACACAAAATTCACTTTACAATTCACTAAAACCATGGAAAACAACCCCATACACGTGTGTTTGCTCCAAGAAAAGAAAGAAAATTAGCATGGTGACATACAGAGCACTCATTAAAGATTAAGGGTTGTTGTTATAGGCTTCCTCAATTCCTAGCTCAAATATTCATATAGCAAAAAACTGCACTAACTTCGTGGATCTAAATCACTGGATCTGGTGGATGGAAGGTGCAGCAGAGAGATGTTGATATTAGTGTGCTGAGATTCAACCCTCATCCGTCATAGTAAGTGGCCGAAGATACTCCTTTCTTGTAGCTTAGTCGAAGCAACTTCTCCCTGCAACTGCTCTTTTTTTTGTTCGATCGTAAAGAACTCCTTACACGACATTGTTTTGCCTGTTTCCAATGTTTAAAGTGGTCATCTAAATCATCAACAAATCTATTTCTAAACACTTTCCTAAATCAGAGCTTTTCAACTAAATTAATATTTATAAATCAACCCCTACAAGTTTTTTATTTAATAAAACCTCCTACGTCCTTAAAAGACCACATTATTCTTTTTTCATAGTAGAATCAACTTTGATTTCAAATGTTGGTTAGAATTTGTGGAGCTGATTTAAACTGTAAAAGGGGGTCATGGCCAGATAATTGGTCAGAGGCTGCTCCAAGTTGGGAGACCCAAAAACCCAGTCCGCAATAATAAACAATAATTTTTATTTTTTATCTTTTTACTATTTTTTTCCAAACAGTCTTAGAAGCTTTCCCCTATATAATTTTTTGAGTATTTACCCAAATTGGTCTCTAAAAAATTCCAAAGTGGACATTTTAATCCCCAACTAAAATTAATCACTTCGTTAGTCCTCAATATTTTCTGGCGTTAGACAAATTAATCCTTCTGTTAGATTGGTCTGTTAAAGCTTAACAGTGAAGTCCAACGTGTCACATTGAGTTGATGATACAGATGGTAAGTGACACATGCAAAAGCAGACAAAGTGGTCCCTAGGTTAGATTGTACAAAAATGATAATAAAAAAATGCAGATAGTGTAAAACCCGGTTAATTAACGGCTAATTAACCCATAAATGAGAATTTATTCTGGAAAGCCTAAAATGGGATTTTTATGGCTAAATGTGATAGAGGAGATTGAGACGAGAATTTTGGTACCAATTTTATAGAATTCGGACCAAGATTGGACCGAACGGGCCAAACCGGGCCAATTGGACCCAAAGTGGGCCCTTGGCCCAACATAACTTAACCAAAACCCTAGTTTTCAGCACTCTCTCTCCTCATTTGTTACACACACAAGCTGAAATTAGAGAGAAAGGGAGGAAGAACACCCTCTCAAGTTCTCTCCCTTGGTTGATCTTCAAACCACCATAACTTTTGATCTAGAGCTCCGATTGCCGCTCTGTTTGCGGCCACGCGTTCACCGCGGAGAGCTCTACAAAACCCATACAACCAATCTTGAGGTAAGCCACGTGTTGCTGTTCGAAATCTCAGCCCTTATTTTCGAGTTTCATGGGTGAAATGTTGAGATTTTGGGTTCTTTGATGTTATAGGACCCAACTCTCTTGAAGGAGAAGGTTAATCTTGTCTCCTTGGACCTTGGGTATGGTAAGGTTCTTAACCCTAGTGTAATTTTGTTGTTTTATGATGTTTGGGTTTTGAGATGTTGTGTATGGGTATGATGGTTGTGGCTTAGGTTGTGTATGTGTGGATATTGGAGCTTGATTG
>NC_029780.3:17211929-17212321 GCF_000817695.3 Arachis duranensis | reverse complement strand
TAATTAGCCTATAAATGAGAATTTATTCTAGAAAGTCCTAAATGTAATTTTTTATGGCTAAATGTGATAGAGGAGATTGAGACGAGAATTTTGGTACCAATTTTATAGAATTTGGACCAAGATTGGACCGAACGGGCCAAACCGGGCCAATTGGACCCAAAGTGGGCCCTTGGCCCAACATAACTTAACCAAAACCCTAGTTTTCAGCACACTCTCTCCTCATTTGTTACACACACAAGCTGAAATTAGAGAGAAAGGGAGGAAGAACACCCTCTCAAGTTCTCTCCCTTGGTTGATCTTCAAACCACCATAACTTTTGATCTAGAGCTCCGATTGCCGCTCTGTTTGCGGCCACGCGTTCACCGCGGAGAGCTCTACAAAACCCATACAAC
>NC_029780.3:17211303-17211824 GCF_000817695.3 Arachis duranensis | reverse complement strand
TTGGGTTCTTTGATGTTATAGGACCCAACTCTCTTGAAGGAGAAGGTTAATCTTGTCTCCTTGGACCTTGGGCGTGGTAAGGTTCTTAACCCTAGTGTAGTTTTGTTGTTTTATGATGTTTGGGTTTTGAGATGTTGTGTATGGGTATGATGGTTGTGGCTTAGGTTGTGTATGTGTGGATATTGGAGCTTGATTGGTGATTTTAAAAAGCTTGGAAAGGGCTTGGTGGTGAAAAATCTATTTTTGGAGGTATTGAGGCCTTGAGAGCTTGTGGATAAGTGGTTTGGAAGTGCTCCGGTGGAGCTTGGGAAAATCGGCTAAGGTATGGTTTCGGTTTCCCGTATCTAATATGTAATGTGGTAGGAAATACTTAGGCTAGAGGCCCTAAGATAGGCATTGAATGGTTGATGTTGTTGAATTATTAAGATATATGATGTGGTCATATATGTGATGATGATTATTGATGCCTTGGTGGTATGATGTATGAGAAATATGCATGTTGTGATATATGCTTGATGATT
>NC_029780.3:17207990-17211164 GCF_000817695.3 Arachis duranensis | reverse complement strand
AAGAGTATATGATATGTCAATATGTTTGAGTTTGAGCCACTTGGGTGAAGTGGGTTAAAATGATGAGATAGTGATTTTGTAAATTGTGGCAATGTGTCAATGTGTGAGTTGAGGAGGCTTGATGTTGAAATTGATGTATTTTGATTGATTTCAAAGGAAAGGGATGAAAATGGCATGTTTTGATTGATTTTGAAAAGAGTTGGAAATTGCTTGTTTTGAAAATGGCACTTTGTGGTTTTTATGAAAAACATGGTTTTTTGGGAATACTTTGGCGGGACATAACTTGGACTACGGATCTCTGTTTTGTACCAAATCTTTTTAGAAATGAAATTGGATCCGGGATGTCTGTACCGTTCGAAGAACGGGTGAAAAATGATTTAAAATGAGGAAGTTATGTCCGTCGGAAGATTGGGGTCCAAATCTGTAAATTCTGCAGCTTTTAACTTAGAAAATTTTTAGCAGAATGACCCCTTGCGCGTGGGCGCACCTGGCGCGTACGCGCCGTTCTTCCCGAAAATGCCATCCACGCACACGCGCACCTGGCGCGTACGCGCCATTCTTCCCGAAAATGCCATCCACGCGTGTGCGTGATGTGCGCGGGCGCGCCGATTGTGCTGCACCCAATGCCCAGCCATTTTCCAGAGACTTATGCCAGAACTGTGCCAGTGTTGTGCCTGGGGCACGAGAACACCCACGCGTACGCGTGGTTGACGCGTACACGTCGATTGGCAAATGTTTAATCCACGCGTTAGCATGCATGACGCTTGCGCGTCGATGAAGTTTTGAGGCCATTCACGCGTGCGCGTGGAGTGCGCGTACGCGTGGACCTGTTTTCATCCCAAAGTTGATTTTTGAGTTTTAAAAGCCAAATTTCATACTTCTAAGCCTCCGATCTCACCACTTATATTTTAATCATTATGATATGCCTAGCTATGAGAGAATGAGCTAGTGGATGTGGTAACTTGCGAGTGAAGCAAGGGAAAAAGAATAATCAATGAGGATCATTGATGATTATGTGAGATGTGGAGGATGGTGGTGAGGATCAAAGATGATTATGTGAGATGCGGAGGATGGTGGTGGAAGTGCTTGTTATGCCATGGGCCGAAAGGCTGTAATTGTTAATGAAGCGGCTGGTTATGGATTTAACCGTGAGCCGGGTGGCTGGTTATGGATTTAACTGTGAGCCGGAATGGCTGTGTATGATATGAATATTGGCTGGTTTTGGACTGAACCGTGAGCCGGATGGCTGATATGGATGTTGATCCATGGATGAGAATTCATGCATGTTTATGCTGAATTATTGAAAAGTGTGATTTGCACTTCCACTATCTGAGATACGAGTTTCCCTGGGTAGTAGCAGTGGCTAGCCACCACGTGCTCCAGGTTGAGACTTGATACTCTGTTGACCCTATGTCGTAAGTGTGGCCGGGCACTGTGAAAGACCCGGATGAACTCACCCCCGTAAATATTCACCAGTGAGGGTGATGGATATAGATCATGATTATGATCAAGTTTATAACGAGTATAACTCGAGTTGGGGATGCGTGACAGAGGGACAGTCCAATGGTTAGCGACCAGGACTTGTCGGGTTGGCTCTATAACCGACAAGATGATATCATCAGCCACTAGGGACAGGCATTCATCATATGCATACTATATGAATTGTTTGAGATTGCCTATTTGACTGCATAATACTTGCTAATTGTCTAAATGCCTTAACTGTTCCTATTTGTGTATTCCTTGTTTGATATAACTGTGATTGCTACATTATACTCCTACTGGTGGTTGGGAGGTTTGAAGGAATTGGAAAGGAAAGTATTAGTTAGACTGAAGAATCTTTAGTCAGATACCCTTTATGGTTTAGCTTGTTTATAAGCCTTGATATTATCTGGAGGAAGTTCTAGGATTGCCTTTGGCTTTCCTCCATTATTATGTATTATATATGTGGAAGCTGTTACCATGCTGAGGATCTCTAGTTCTCACCCATGCGGATTTTGTGGTTTTCAGGTGCAGGACGTGAGGTTTCTCGCTGAGGTATACTGGAGACTTCTAGATTTGCGAAGATCCTTTGTTCTCGGGGCTATGTTTTGGTTTATATGTTTTTCTTAGATACTTTTATCTCCATTAAATAATACAAACTGTGATGACTCATCTTATGGGAGAATTTTGGAGAATAGGTTTATGTATTGGTGTCCCTTTGGGTTTCCTTGGGGTTTTCCTTATTTTATTATATGTATATATTGCTATGCTCGGACCGGTTATCTTCGCAGCCGGATCTTGAGTCTTGATATTCCTGTTTTTGACACTCCTTTGTATATATATAATTCTCGCGTTGGTTATCCTTGTTCGTTACGTTATCGATCGGAGTGTTGCACTTTCAAGTTGCGGTTTTTGTTTACCCCTTTTTCTACAAAGGCTCCTAGTTATAATCAATCATTCATACTACTATATGTACTAAACTTTTATTTTAGAGGTCGTAATACCTTACCATACTTTTATTTTAGAGGTCGTAATACCTTGCCATCTTTGAATTATGACTTAAGCATAAGACTCTGTATGGTAGGTTGTTACATTATGGTATCAGAGCAGTTCGTTCCTGTAGAGCCTGAGGGATGGACTGATTATGCTTCTGTGCATTCTCTGTGTGTGTGTTATGTGCTATTAGTATATCTGCTTGATATAATTGGCATAAACGTTCATGAGCCTGCATTTGGGACTTTGAAGTACTAGACTTCCGATATTGAGACTGATCAACTTAATATCGATTGTTTGGTATGTATAGGAACCAGATGGCGCCTCGTGGGCGCGGTAGAGGTAGTGCGAGAGGTCATACGAATGCTCGTGCGCCGGAGAATAACCCTAATGACCCGATGAACTTTATGACTGCGTTGGAGAACATGGCTGCTGCTATGCAAGCCTCTGCTGAGGCTCTTGGTCAACAGATGAACAACCATGGTAATGATAGAGGTGGAGTTCAGGGCCCGATAACACTGGCAAACTTTTTGAAGGTTAATCCACCTAAGTTCAAGGGAACTACTAGTCCGACTGAGGCTGATACATGGTTTCAGGCTATAGAGCGAGCACTGCAAGCACAAGTGGTACCTGAAGGACAACGTGTCGAGTTTGCTACCTATATGCTCATAGGTGAAGCGTCGCATTGGTGGCAAGGTATCT
>NC_029780.3:17206726-17207711 GCF_000817695.3 Arachis duranensis | reverse complement strand
AGATTAGGACTTTCTCCGAGTTGGTAAACAAGTGTAGGGTTGCTGAAGAGTGTGTGAAGAGGGCAACCGCTGAGAAAGGGAGTCAAAGGGGATCATTCCCACAGAACCGAGGGAAGAGCTTTGCACCTAGAGGTCCGTCTTTCAAGAGGGGAAGCTCTTTTAGGAGGCCCAACAACAACAACAACTCCCACGGAAAAAGGTATGGGAAGCAGCCTCAGAATGATCAAGCTTGTACTAGGTGTGGAAGTCACCATCCGGGAATACCATGCAAGGCCGGATGGGGTTTGTGCTACACTTGTGGAAAGGCAGGGCATAAAGCCGCAAATTGTCCTGAGAAGCAGAAACAAGGTACTGGGAAAGCACAACAGACTGGTCGGGTGTTCACCACTTCAGCTGTAGGAGCTGAGGGATCCGAGACACTTATTCGAGGTAACTGTGAAAGGGCTAGACAAACTTTAAATGCTTTATTTGATTCGGGAGCATCGCATTCTTTTATTGCATTTGAGAAAGCCCATGAGTTAGGATTGAAGATTGTAACTTTAGGTTATGACCTAAAGGTGTATAATGCTACCCATGAGGCTATGGTAACTAGGCTAGGATGCCCGGAAGTTTCCTTTAGGTTCAAGCAGCGTGATTTTGTTCATAACTTAGTCTGCTTGCCGATGATTGGTCTTGATCTTATCTTGGGATTGGACTGGCTATCTAAGAACCATGTTCTGCTTGATTGTTCTACAAAGTCGGTGTACTTTATGCCGGACGATACAGAAGGGCCGGTTGTGGTGAATAATTATTACTTGAATTCGATGATGGTGAACTGTTCCGGAACCGAATGTCAGGGTATCATGTTGTTAACCGCGGGTGTTTCGGGTGATGATCAAAGGTTGGAACAGATTTCGGTTGTGTGTGAGTTTCCGAAAGTTTTTTCTGATGATATTGATGAGTTTCCACCTAACCGAGAGGTTGAGTTTGCTATTGAATTGGTGCC
>NC_029780.3:17205600-17206517 GCF_000817695.3 Arachis duranensis | reverse complement strand
CTCTGTGTGGATTACAGGCAGCTGAACAAGGTTACAATAAAGAATAAGTACCCATTTCCGAGAATTGATGATCTCATGGATCAGTTGCAAGGAGCTGGAGTTTTCTCCAAGATCGATTTGCGATCCGGTTATCACCAGATAAGGGTGAGGGGTGAGGATATCCCTAAGACCGCTTTTAGGACTCGTTATGGTCATTACGAGTACACTGTAATGTCTTTTGGGTTGACGAATGCTCCTACAGTGTTTATGGATTACATGAATAGAGTTTTCCGTCCGTTTTTGGATAAATTCGTTGTTATCTTCATTGATGACATACTGATTTATTCCAAGACTGAAGAAGAGCATGCGGAACACTTGAGGACCGTGTTGCAGATTCTAAAGGAGAAGAGACTCTATGCAAAACTGTCGAAGTGTGAGTTTTGGAAGAGTGAGGTGAAGTTTTTGGGCCATGTGGTGAGTAAGAAGGGAATAGCCGTAGATCCAACAAAAGTGGAGGCTGTGATGGATTGGAAGCAACCAACCACCGTGACAGAGATAAGGAGTTTTCTGGGTTTAGCTGGCTATTACCGAAGGTTTATTAAGGGATTTTCACAGATAGCTTTGCCAATGACAAAGTTAACCCGCAAGGACACTCCGTTTGCTTGGACTCCTGAGTGCGAGGAGAGCTTTCAGACATTGAAGAAAAAGTTGACCACTGCACCTGTGTTAGTGTTACCCGAGCCAAATGAGTCATTTGAGGTGTATTGTGATGCCTCATTGAAGGGTCTAGCGTGCGTGCTGATGCAGCATCGTAATGTGGTGGCGTATGCCTCACGACAGTTGAGACCTCATGAAGTTAGTTACCCTACGCACGATTTGGAACTCGCTGCGGTTGTGTTTTCCTTGAAGGTGTGGAGGCATTATCTCTATGGGGTTAA
>NC_029780.3:17202085-17202986 GCF_000817695.3 Arachis duranensis | reverse complement strand
GTGTCAATGTGTGAGTTGAGGAGGCTTGATGTTGAAATTGATGTATTTTGATTGATTTCAAAGGAAAGGGATGAAAATGGCATGTTTTGATTGATTTTGAAAAGAGTTGGAAATTGCTTGTTTTGAAAATGGCACTTTGTGGTTTTTATGAAAAACATGTTTTTTGGGCATACTTTGGCGGGACATAACTTGGACTACGGATCTCTGTTTTGTACCAACTCTTTTTAGAAATGAAATTGGATCCGGGATGTCCGTACCGTTCGAAGAACGGGTGAAAAATGATTTAAAATGAGGAAGTTATGTCCGTCGGAAGATTGGGGTCCAAATCTGTAAATTCTGCAGCTTTTAACTTAGAAAATTTTTAGCAGAATGACCCCTTGCGCGTGGGCGCACCTAGCGCGTACGCGCCGTTCTTCCCGAAAATGCCATCCACGCGTGTGTGTGATGTGCGCGGGCGCGCCGATTGTGCTGCACCCAATGCCCAGCCATTTTCCAGAGACTTATGCCAGAACTGTGCCAGTGTTGTGCCTGGGGCACGAAAACACCCACGCGTACGCGTGGTTGACGCGTACGCGTCGATTGGCAAATGTTTAATCCACGCGTTAGCGTGCATGACGCTTGCACGTCGATGAAGTTTTGAGGCCATTCACGCGTGCGCGTGGAGTGCGCGTACGCGTGGACCTGTTTTCATCCCAAAGTTGATTTTTGAGTTTTAAAAGCCAAATTTCATACTTCTAAGCCTCTGATCTCACCACTTATATTTTAATCATTATGATATGCTTAACTATGAGAGAAGGAGCTAGTGGATGTGGTAACTTGCGGGTGAAGCAAGGAGAAAATGAATGATCATTGAGGATCAAGCATGATTATGTGAGATGCGGAGGATGGTGGTGGAAGTGCT
>NC_029780.3:17192728-17201707 GCF_000817695.3 Arachis duranensis | reverse complement strand
ATTGCTACATTATACTCCTACTGGTGGTTGGGAGGTTTGAAGGAATTGGAAAGGAAAGTATTAGTTAGACTGAAGAATCTTTAGTCAGATACCCTTTATGGTTTAGCTTGTTTATAAGCCTTGATATTATCTGGAGGAAGTTCTAGGATTGCCTTCGACTTTCCTCCATTATTATGTATTATATATGTGGAAGCTGTTACCATGCTGGGGACCTCTGGTTCTCACCCATGCGGATTTTTTGGTTTTCAGATGCAGGACGTGAGGTTTCTCGCTGAGGCATGCTGGAGACTTCTAGATTTGCGAAGATCCTTTGTTCTCGTTGCTATGTTTTGGTTTATATGTTTTGCTTAGATACTTTTATCTCCATTAAATAATACAGACTGTGATGACTCCTCTTATGGGAGAATTTTGGAGAATAGGTTTATGTATTGGTGTCCCTTTGGGTTTCCTTGGGGTTTTCCTTATTTTATCATATGTATATATTGCTATGCTCGGACCGGTTATCTTCGCAGCCGGATCTTGAGTCTTGATATTCCTGTTTTTGACACTCCTTTGTATATATATAATTCTCGCGTTGGTTATCCTTGTTCGTTACGTTATCGATCGGAGTGTTGTGCTTTCGAGTTGCGGTTTTTGTTTACCCCTTTTTCTACAAAGGCTCCTAGTTATAATCAATCATTCATACTACTATATGTACTAAACTTTTATTTTAGAGGTCGTAATACCTTACCATCTTTGAATTATGACTTAAGCATAAGACTCTGTATGGTAGGGTGTTACAGATAGCCATGAAACGATGTGTGAAATCAAATTCTTCTTCTTCCTCTTGCCAAAACCCTAAATTATCAAAGGCTATAGTAGTTAACAATGACAACTGGAGAAATTTGTGGAAGTTCATATCGGTGGCGAGTTAAAGCTAGTGGTGATGGCAGTGTTAGCAGTGATTCTGCCTGTGGCGGTAGGTTCAGAGTCGCCAGAGGAAAAACTCGAAGATGCCATTGTGGAGCTTATGCCATAGTTGTAGAGTCTGAAATGGAGAAAAATCCGAAAAGAACTTTCTTTGACTGTCCTTTTTACAGGGTAATGTATCGATGATTTTAATTTTTTTTTTGTATGCAAAACATGATTTCTGATAATGTTGTACCCTAAACCCTTCTATTTATATGGGCAGGAGAAAACTCCCCACTATGATTTCTTTGTGTAGTTTGATAGGGTATTTCAATGTGATGGTCATGGTGGAGAGGATGATGATGCTCTGGTGAAGAAGTTGAAAGAATTGCTTGATGCATTTTAGAAGAAGAACAAAAATGCCGTTGAGAATAGACGATGGTTCAGGTGCTGCAGTCCTGTGTTCATTTTCATTCTAGGATTTGTGATATGTCTTCTTATAGGTAGGATTTAGGTAAATTGAGAAAGATTTTATCTTATGTTATATAGTTGAACAAGTAATTACAGTATTAGCTTTTGTTTATGCAACATTAATCTGTAAGTGTTAGGACAAGCAATGAATGATGAGTAGGTGAATGATAAGTATTTATTGGATAGAGAAAAGTTGTATTAGAAATGAAATAAAATCAAACATAATTAAATCCAAGTACCATACTTTCATTCCATATAACCAAAGTTTTAAACACAAAAAAGGTAGCTAGTCTTTAAGTTTTTGCTAGAACTAATAAAATCTTCCACAAAAAAGGTGCAGTGACATGCACTATCAACATAATAATCAAATATAGACAGATGATGAGTGAGCATCTTTCCTATCTTTTCCTAGTGAATTTGCATTTAAACCATACTTTCTTGCACTATGGATGCTACTTTGAGTCTCGTGCAATTTTGTTTATTTTAGGTAGCATTCAGCTGGATTTGATGGAGCTTCTGCAGCACAAGAATTAAAGGAGAAAACCAGCGAGGAGCGACGCGTACACGTACCTGACGCGTACGTGTGAATTAGAGATTTACACAGCGACGTGTGCACGTACCTGACGCGTAAGCGTGACACGCGAAGAAGATCATCAACGCGTACACGTGACATGCGCCACGTGCAGAAAACGCAGAAAACGCTGGGGGCGATTTCTGGGCCCCATTTTGGCACTCAAGTAAGGCGCAGCTCTTTGCTAAGTTAGGCGTGGATCCAGTGAATCAAGTGGTCCCCATCCATCAATTGAAGACTTGCTGATTACTATAATTAATTATGATTTAAATTCAAATTTGATTTTAAAATAGGAAAAGATATTATTTTAATCTTAGAAAATAGATTTTTAAATTAATTAGGATTAGTTATAAAAAGGAGAAACTTTCCTTCTAGTAGAGGGGATTCTATTCCAATTTACATTCTATATTGTTACAGTTTACCTGAATCCTGATTTTCTCTCTGAACCATGAGCAACTAAACCTCCACTGTTAAGGTTAGGAGCTCTGTCTATTGTATGGATTGATACTATTATTTTTCTATTTTAATTCATGTTTTGATTTATATTTCAAGAATTGTTTTCGTTCTTTATCTTATGAATTTGGGTGGAACGGAAGTATGACCTTCTTTCTACTTGAGTTCTTATATAACTTGGAAAAGATCTATACTTGAACAACAGTTTGAAAATAATTTCTCTTAAATTCTAATTATCTGGACTTAACGGGATATGTGACATATAATCCTCTTATATTTGGATAATTAGGATTTTTGTGGCATAATAGCTAGAATTAAACTTCACCCCCTAATTGAAATTAATTGACCAAGGAATTGGCGATTGATGAAAGTTAGAGGAGACTAGAAAGTTCTAAGAAATTAAGGTCTAGTCACATATAGTTTGCCATGAATTAAATCTTGCATGATTAAAATAAATTAATAAGAAAAGTCAATCCGGAAAATAGATAACTCTGAAGTCTTAACTGTCTTCTCCATATTGTTTTTCCCAACTTATTTATTGCTTTATTAATTTTCTAAAATTACTGTTTAATGCAATTGAACTCTCAAACACTATTTTATGCCTGTCTAACTAAGTCAATCACTCAATCATTGTTGCTTGATCCATCAATCCTCGTGGGATCGACCCTCACTCACCTGAGGTATTACCTGTTACGACCCAGTGTACTTGCTGGTTAGTTTGTGGTTGTAAATTCCGCACCAAGTTTTTGGCGCCGTTGCCGGGGATTGACTGTGATTGATAACTACTGGTTGTTTGGTTTCTTAGATTCGGCGTTTTTGCTTTAATTTCATTTAACTTATTTCTTTAAATTTTCAAAAAAAATATTTTGATTTATTTTATTTTATTTTTTTCTTTTTCTTTTCTCTTAATTTCTGAAATTAAGTTTGGTGTCCCCTTAGTTGTTTTATTCTTCCTAGTTATTTTATTTATTGAGTTTAAATTTCCTTTATTTTCTTTCTTCTTTGCTTGCCTATTTACCACATGGTACGTTTAATTCTGTTTGGTGTTTTGTGCTGAGGAAAAATAATGGAGAGAGATCACATGGGTTACTACTCACACTCGAGTAGTGATTCATATTATTATGGATGGGGGAACTATCCAATTTTGGTTGGCAAAGTCAAAACCAAGAAAACTTTAATGTTCCATGTTCCAACTATCAAGAACCACCATTTTCATATTTATACCAAGAACCACCACCTCTCTATCCATATCAAGAACCATAATCTTTCTACCTATATCAAGAGCCACCATCTCCCTATTCATACCAAGAACCATCCTCTTTTTACTCTTATCAAGAATCATCATCTCCTTCTTATTCATATCAAGAGCCACCATCTCCATATTCATATCAAGTACCATCAGATCTTGAGCTTCTCATGAAAGAATTCATACATGATATAAAAACGAGTATAAAAAATGTAGAGAAATATGCGCAGACGATTATCAAGAACCAGGAAGGGAAACAAGCGAATTCCTTCCCAGGAGAACAATGCAAGATCTTATGGAAGAAAGTGAGGAAATCAATCAAAGGAGTTTATATTCCAGTGAATTAGAGAAATTTCCACCCTCACATTTGGAAAAAGAGGAAGATGCAAAAACAAAGGAGGAAGATGCACAAACAAAGGAGGTTGTAAAGGATGAAAACAATTATGGAAATATGCATTCCAATGAAACAGAGAGTGGCATAGAGGGTGAGTTTATTGAACCACCAATTCAAGAAGTTCTTCATGAAGGGTACACTCTAACCATCACACAACACCAAAATCTTGAAATCAAAGAAGTGAAGGCAACCAAGGAAAGCACTGAAAGGGGGATTGTGACCAAGAAACAAAAGAAAATATCTATGAAGAAGAAAAGGTCAGCAAGAAACAATCCAACCTCTACCCCAACAAGCAAGGTGAATCAAGCTAATCACAATAAAAGAAAGCTTGTTAAAAGAAATTTATATCAGGGGGCACTAATCTTCACCTCTCCCCCCTTGGAGACATTTCTTTTGACCAACTGGAAGAAGAGGAAGAAAATTCAACAATCAAGTGTCAAGCTAGTGACATTAAAGAAGCGCTTGTCGGGAGACAACCCGATAATTTCGTATCCTTAGTTATTTTTCGTAGTAGTGGTTTTCTTATTTATTTGATTTTTATTAAGTTTCTAATGGTTCCTTTTGTTTTACGTGTGTTTTGATCATGCAGCTATTTTAGAACAGGAACCGAATATTTCAAAAAAAAAAAAAACGAGCACACGACGCGTATGCGTCATATGTGTGTGCGTGAAAAATAAAAGTGAATAGAGAGTTGATCAGGAGTGGTGATGGAACTATGTTTTGTGCACAACCAAGCCCACGCGTACGCGTACCTCACGCGTGCGCGTCGCTTGCACTTTTAGCCACCCAGGCATGCGCGTCCCTGACGCGTACGCGTGACCCTGAAAATTGACGTCAATGAGTGTTTGGGCAGAGAGTTGTGCTGGCTTGCGGCTGGAAGTGTGCTAGAGGCAAAAACTTGCTCACGCGTACGCGTCCCTGACGAGTGCGCGTCCCTGACGAGTGCGCGTCCCTAACGTGTGCGCGTCCTTTGCACAAATGGCTATCCACGTGTGCGCGTGCATGACGCGCATGCGTCATATGAAAATTTTGGTTCACAAGCCACGCAAACAGAGAGTTGTGCGTGCGCGCGGCTGTCTTCACGCGATTTGCACAAACCAAGGGCACGCATACGCGTCGCCTGCGCCGCACACCTCCACTAGTGCGCCGTCCAGTTTTTGTTCTTCTTTTCTTGAGGACAAGCAAACCTTTAAGTTTGGTGTTAATGCTTCGCTTATGGCTTTTATGTTTAGCACCAAAGGGAGATGAATGTTCTTCATGAAGGAATGAGATGACCACCAGCATAACTGAGGTGGTTGAGTTCCTTTCATTCTATTTCTCTTCCGTTCTTATTTTGTTGTCTTCTGTTTTCTGTTGCTTTGATCGCTTGCATAATCTTTAGTACTTTTAGTTAAAAAAATTGTCTCATGTATTGCTCACTAAGCTTGAATTCAAAAGAAAAAGAAGTGATGTATTGCATAAGAAATTGTGTTTATATTTAAGAGTAGTCTTATTTACTTAAATGTGGTGGTATTATTTGTGATTTTGAATGCATGACATGATAATAATAATAATAATAATAATAATAATAATAATAATAATAAAAGCAAGGTCCAAGGCTCTGAGCATCAATGACTAGGGAAGTCAGACATGATTAAAAGCTCAAAAGAGTTGTTTTCTTAGTCATATGCTTGTGGTGTTTTTGTGTCAAATAATCCTTGAGACAGAACGCTTAGAGTCGAGACCAAGTGCATTTAGCAGAGTATGCCAAAGGCTTTGAGCACCACTGTCTGGGAGTAGCTGAAAGAAAAATCAGAACTTAAAGAGAGTTCCCCAGTTAAGTGCTTGTGGTGTTTTTGTGTCAAGTGAAGCTTGAGACAAAACATTTAAAGTTACGGCTAGGCTCAAGGTGCAAAGCACCAAAGAAAAGAGAATTAAAGTAAATTTTGCTGTGTTCAAGAATTAAACTGAAATATAAAAGACTAGAGAATTCATAATATTATCCGGATTCTAATTCCGAATGACAATGACATCCTTCTGATTCAAAGGATAGTGAGATGCCAAAACTATTCAAGATTGCAGTTATAAACCCCACTATAAGAAGAGACATGAGCTTAATCGAACTCTCATTCTCATGCAAATTCACATCCTAAGCCTATATTAGTTTGGTTGCTTGGGGACAAGCAACAATTCAAGTTTGGTATTGTGATGCGTGAGCATCTTTCCTATCTTTTCCTAGTAAATTTGCATTTAAATTGTTGAGTTTAATCAAGAATTAATTATCTTTTAGCCACTATGGATACTACTTTGAGTCTCGTGCAATTTTGTTCATTTTAGGTAGCATTCAGCTGGATTTGATGGAGCTTCTACAGCACAAGAATTAAAGGAGAAAACCAGCGAGGAGTGATGCGTACGCGTACCTAACGCGTATGCGTGAATTAGAGATTTGCACAGCGACGCGTGCGCGTACCTAACGCGTACGCGTGACACGCGAAAAAGATCATCGACGCGTATGCGTGACTGACGCATACACGTGACATGCGCCACGTGTAGAAAATGCAGAAAATGCTGGGGGCAATTTCTGGGCCCCATTTTGGCACTCAAGTAAGGCACAGCTCTTTGCCAAGTTAGGCGTGGATCCAGTGAAGCAAGTGGTCACCATCCATCAATTGAAGACTTGCTGATTGCTATAATTAATTCTGATTTAAATTCAAATTTGATTTTAAAATAAGAAAAGATATTATTTTAATCTTAGAAAATAGATTTTTAAATTAATTATGATTAGTTATAAAAAGGAGAAACTTTCCTTCTAGTAGAGGGGATTCTATTCCAATTTACATTCCGTATTGTTACAGTTTACCTGAATCCTGATTTTCTCTCTGAACCATGAGCAACTAAACCTCCACTGTTAAGGTTAGGAGCTCTGTCTATTGTATGGATTGATACTATTATTTTTCTATTTTAATTCATGTTATGATTTATATTTCAAGAATTGTTTTCGTTCTTTATCTTATGAATTTGGGTGGAACGGAAGTATGACCCTCTTTCTAATTGAGTTCTTGTATAACTTGGAAAAGCTCTATACTTGAACAACAGCTTGAAAACAATTTATCTTAAATTCTAATTATCTGGACTTAACGGGATACGTGACATATAATCCTCTTATATTTGGATAATTAGGATTTTTGTGGCATGATAGCTAGAATTAAACTTCAGCCCCTAATTGGAATTAATTGACCAAGGAATTGGCGATTGATGAAAGTTAGAGGAGACTAGAATGGTCTAAGGAATTAAGGTCTAGTCACATATAGTTTGTCATGAATTAAATCTTGCATGATTAAAATAAATTAATAAGAAAAGTCAATCCAGAAAATAGATAACTGTGAAGCCTTAACTGTCTTCTCCATATTATTTTTTTCAACTTATTTATTGCTTTATTAATTTTCTAAAATTACTGTTTAATGCAATTAAACTCTCAAACACTTTTTTCTGCCTGTCTAACTAAGCCAATCACTCAATCATTGTTGCTTGATCCATCAATCCTTGTGGGATCGACCCTCACTCACCTGAGGTATTACTTGGTACGACTCGGTACACTTGCCGGTTAGTTTGTGGTTGTAAATTTTGCACCAACAGACCATATTCTCTGAATAAGATGCACTAACAACATAACAAAATATGACAAAGTTGTATTAAACTCATAAAATTACGTTGACATAGTAGGATCAAATCTATTTTGAAAGTCTTAACTCAAGTGTTGACATGAACTTGATGATTCTTGAAACTGTGCCAGGACTTGCATCAACAAGAGTTTCAGGTGATGCTGACTGGGTAGGCCTCTATGGTGCTTCGAAGATGGTTGGACTTGGAGAGGGTGCTGGAGCAGATGATGGGATAGGTGCTAAAGTAGGATGTGGCCTCCTAATTGGTTGTTTAGGTCTTGGAGGCCTGAATATTGATAGAGGTGCAACAACGCTTAACATGTTAGTTGTCTGCTCTTAATACAACACAAAATAACTAAATCATTAGATTTTTTTATCTCCAACTAAACAATATATCTGACACATAGATTCCCGAATAAAAAATTTATTAGGCAAATGGGTTCCTAAAGATTAATGGTGTGTTTGGGGTTTACGTCGGGGAAAAAAGAAGTCCGTTTGAGTGTCTTGATCGTATTTGTATGTTTGGCAATTTTTTGGAACACTAAACCTAGAAGTGCTTTCACCTCTGAACGTTACGTTCACCTAAAGCTAAAAATTCTAGCTTCTGCGTTCACGTTGGGGAAAGTTGATTACCATTCAAAAACTAGGTGATAAATTTATTCTTTCTACCAATCCTACCCTTCATTTTCTTCTATAAAAAGGTTGCAAGTAACTATATAACTTTCAGTCTTTTATAATTATTCTTTTTGTATGTTCTTCGTTCCTGGTGCACGAAATTGCAATCACACTTTTGCAACTCCGCACTACTAACCAGCAAGTGCACTGGGTCATCCAAGTAATACCTTGCGTGAGCAAGGGTCGATCCCACGGAGATTGTCGGCTTGAAGCAAGCTATGGTTATCTTGTAAATCTTAGTCAGGATATCAGAAATTATCAGGATTGATTGTGGAAAACAAAAGAACATGAAATGATTACTTGTTTTGCAGTAATGGAGAATAGGTTGAGGTTTTGGAGATGCTCCATCTTCTGAATCTCTGCTTTCCTACTGTCTTCTTCATCAAACACGCAAGGCTCCTTCCATGGCAAGCTGTATGTAGGGTTTCGCCGTTGTCAATGGCTACCTCCCATCCTCTCAGTGAAAATGTTCCTATGCTCTGTCACAGCATGGCTAATCATCTGTCGGTTCTCGGTCAGGCCGGAATAGAATCCAGTGATTCTTTTGCGTCTGTCACTAACGCCCCACCTTCAGGAGTTTGAAGCTCGTCACAGTCACTCAATCATTGAATCCTACTCAGAATACCACAGACAAGGTTTA
>NC_029780.3:17190376-17191508 GCF_000817695.3 Arachis duranensis | reverse complement strand
CACCACATCAAACTAATTCAACTAGTTTCAAGGATAAATTTCGAAATCCTGTACTTCTTGTTCTTTTGTGATTAAAGCATTTTTCATTTAAGAGAGGTGATGGATTCATGGGACATTCATAGCTTTAAGGCATAGACACTAAGATACTAATGATCATGTAATAAGACACAAACATAGATAAACATAAGCATAAAAATTCGAAAAATAGAAAATAAAGAACAAGGAGATTAAAGAACGGGTCCACCTTAGTGATGGCGGCTTGTTCTTCCTCAATGTCTCTTCCTTGCCTTTGTTGCTCCTCTCTCATGATTCTATGATCTTCTTTAATTTCATGGAGGAGGATGGAATGTTCTTGGTGCTTCACCCTTAGTTGTCCCATGTTGGAACTCAATTCTCCTAGGGAGGTATTGATTTGCTCCCAATAGTTTTGTGGAGGAAAGTGCATCCCTTGAGATGAATATCTCCATCTCCCATGGCTCGGAGGTAGAAGCTTTTGCCTTCCTTTCCTCTTTTTAGAGGTTTCTCCGGTCTTAGGTGCCATAAATGGTTATGGAGAAATAAAAAGCAACGCTTTTACCACACCAAACTTAAAAGGTTTGCTCGTCCTCGAGCAAAAGAATAAAGAAGAGAGAGTGGTGGGGTAGGTGGGGATCCTGTGGGTTCCACAGATCTTGAGGTGTCAAGGAAAAGTCATCCCTGCACCAAGTGGCGAGCAAAAATGCTCCTTATGCCAATTCTGGCGTTAAACGCCGGGCTGGTGCCCGTTTCTGGCGTTAAACGCCCAGAATGGTGCCAGACTGGGCGTTAAACGCCCATCTGCTAGCCTCACTGGCATTTAAACGCCAGCAAGTTCTCCTCCAGGGTGTGCTGTTTTTCTTTCTATTTTTCTTTCTGTTTTTGCTTTTTCAATTGATTTTGTGACTTCTCATGATCATCAACCTATAAAAAACATAAAATGACAAAGTAAATTAGATAAAATATAACATTGGGTTGCCTCCCAACAAGCGCTTCTTTAATGTCAGTAGCTTGACAGTGGGCCCTCATGGAGCCTCACGGAGGCTCAGAGCAATGTTGGAACCTCCCAACACCAAACTTAGAGTTTGACTGTGGGGGCTCTGTTTGACTCTGTTTT
>NC_029780.3:17190154-17190358 GCF_000817695.3 Arachis duranensis | reverse complement strand
GCTCCTGCTACTGGTTCTATCCGGGACAGGTGATCAGCTACTTGATTCTCTGTCCCTTTTCTGTCTCTTATTTCTATATCACACTCTTGCAGAAGCAACACCCATCTTATGAGCCTGGGTTTTGAATCCTGCTTTGTGAGTAGATATTTAAGAGCAGCATGGTCAGTGTACACAATCACTTTTGATCCTACTAAATAAGATCTG
>NC_029780.3:17188186-17188934 GCF_000817695.3 Arachis duranensis | reverse complement strand
AATAGGATCTTGTGCATGCATCTTGCTGGGCTAATGCCCTTAAGATCACTTATGGACCACCTAAGAGCTGTCTTGTGTGTCTTTAGCACTTGAATTAGTGCTTCCTCTTCCTGTGGATTTAGAGCAGAGCTTATGATCACAGGAAAAGTGTCACCTTCTCCCAGAAATGCATATTTCAGGGATGGTGGTAGTGGCTTGAGCTCGGTTTTAGGAGGTTTATCTCCTTCCTGAGGAATTTTCAGAATTTCTTTTATTTCCTTTAGTTCCTCCAGGTCAGACTGAATTTTCTTTTATTTCCTTTAGTTCCTCTAGATCAGGCTGAACATCTTTAAAGATATTCTCTAGCTCTGACTCAAGACTCTCAACCATATTGATCTCCTCTATCAGGGAGTCAATAACATCAATGCTCATGCAGTCATTTGATGTGTCTGGATGCTTCATTGCTTCAACAGCATTCAGCTTGAACTCATCCTCATTGACTTTCAGGGTCACTTTCCCTTTTTTGACATCAGTGAGGGTTCGTCCAGTTGCTAGGAAAGATTTTCCTAGAATGAGAGTTGCACTCTTGTGCTCCTCCATTTCCAGCACTACAAAGTCAGTGGGAAAGGCAAATGGCCCAACCTTGACAATCATGTCCTCAATGATGCCTGATGGGTATTTAATGGAGCCATCAGCAAGTTGGAGACATATCCTGGTTGGTTTGACTTCTTCAGTCAAGCCAAGCTTTCTGATAGTGGATGCAGGTATA
>NC_029780.3:17186171-17187151 GCF_000817695.3 Arachis duranensis | reverse complement strand
ATGGAAACAGTAATAGTCTATAGACATCCTGATCCACCTCTTTATCACGTACTGTGTCAGCAATTTGTAAGAACTGTGCCAAAAACTCAGTAGGTTCTTCCTGTGGAAGACTGGAATACTGGCAATTTTGCTGCACTATGATAATGAGTTGAGGATTTAGCTCAAAGCTGCTTGCTTTGATGGGAGGTGTACAGATGCTACTCCCATATGCATCTGTAATGGGGTTAGCATATGACCCCAGAGTCCTTCTGGACTGTTCAATTCCACTTAGGTCCATGATGGAGAAAGGGAGTATGATATGGATTCACAAGTAAAGTTTTTTTTTTAATTAAAAGTGACCAAAAATAATAAAAGAAAATAAATGGAAAATAAACTAAAATTTCGAAAAATAAAATCAAAGCAAATTGAAAATTAAATTAATTAATTAATTAAAAAGATATGATTGAGAAGATATGATTGCAAATAAAAATGATTGAAAAGATATGATTTTGAAAATCTTTGACTAATTTAATGCAAAATTTCGAAAATTATGAGTAAAACAAGGAAAGAAAACAAGGAAAGAATAATTTTTTATTTTTAAATTTTAATGAGGAAAGAGAAAAACAACAGAACGACACTAAACTTAGAAATTTTAGATCAAAACAAAAAGAACAAACAAGAAAACTTTGAATGTCAAGATGAACACCAAGAACACTTTGAGGATCAAGATGAACACCAAGAAAAATTTTTTTTTTTGAAAAATTTTTAGGTGAATAAAAGCACAAAAGACACCAAACTTAAAATTTTTAGAAAATCAAACACAAACTTTCGAAAACTTAAAGGAAAACACAAAGAAGACACCAAATTTAAAATATAAAACTAAACTCAAATAAAAGACTCTAAACCAACAAAAATAAAACAGTCCTAATCTAAGCAACAAGATAAGCCGTCAGTTGTCCAAACTCGAACAATCCCCGGCAACGGTGCCAAAAACTTGGTGT
>NC_029780.3:17185707-17186090 GCF_000817695.3 Arachis duranensis | reverse complement strand
GTCCAAGTAATACCTTGCGTGAGCAAGGGTCGATCCCACGGAGATTGTCGGCTTGAAGCAAGCTATGGTTATCTTGTAAATCTTAGTCAGGATATCAGAAATTATCAGGATTGATTGTGGAAAACAAAAGGACGTGAAATGGTTACTTGTTTTGCAGTAATGGAGAATAGGTTGAGGTTTTGGAGATGCTCCATCTTCTGAATCTCTGCTTTCCTACTGTCTTCTTCATCAAACACGCAAGGCTCCTTCCATGGCAAGCTGTATGTAGGGTTTCGCCGTTGTCAATGGCTACCTCCCATCCTCTCAGTGAAAATGTTCCTATGCTCTGTCACAGCATGGCTAATCATCTGTCGGTTCTCGGTCAGGCCGGAATAGAATCCAGC
>NC_029780.3:17181269-17185305 GCF_000817695.3 Arachis duranensis | reverse complement strand
ATGCCAGTTCCAGCGTTAAACGCTGGAATTTCTGAGGCTGTTTTGCCACGCCGATTTGGGCCATCAAATCTCGGGCAAAGTATGGACTATTATACATTGCTGGAAAGCGCAGGATGTCTACTTTCCAACGCCGTTGAGAGCGCGCCAATTGGGCTTCTATAGCTCCAGAAAATCCACTTCGAGTGCAGGGAGGTCAGAATCCAACAGCATCTGCAGTCCTTTTCAGTCTCTGAATCAGATTTTTGCTCAGGACCCTCAATTTCAGCCAGAAAATACCTGAAATCACAGAAAAACACACAAACTCATAGTAAAGTCCAGAAAAGTGAATTTTAGCTAAAAACTAATAAAAATATACTAAAAACTAACTAGATCATACTAAAAACATACTAAAAACAATGCCAAAAAGCGTATAAATTATCCGCTCATCAATTCCAAATTTTTGTTTTCATCATTTGTTTCGATCATTGCCAAGGTAAATATATTAATTTTTTATTACTTTTAGTACTCTCTTTCATATTTTAATTTTAATGTTTTTTATTGTATTTTTTTTTGTTTATATGATAAATATTTTTTAATTTTTGTGTCCTGATATTATTTTATAGTGTTCTGATGCTATATTTTTATGGTTTAATTATGCTATTGGTCCCAATAGTTTCGCAAAATTTTCAATTAGGTCCCTATACTTTTTTTCTTTTAATTGGGTCCCTGCACCTAATTTTTTTTCAATTAGGTCCCTATTGACGGTAAACGTTAGAAAAAATGTTATGAATGAGTGATTTGACCATTATGACCCTCACTTACCCCTTACAAATGAACGATACTCAGTAGGGTTCTAAGTTCTAACTCTCTTCTCTTCGCCTCTTCCTCAAACTTCTCCTCCTCTATTTGCAACCCTTACTCTTACTATGTCAATACTCATGGATCAGAGTCAGTTATCTTCAGGAGTCTCTAGTTCCAGAACCCTCGTCAAGAAGAGACATCTTTATTTTTGTGGTGAGACAGTTGCTGTGATGTCTTCTTCGGCAGTAGCAAGCCATGGAAGAAGGTATGTTGGTTGTGGGAGAATGCCAAAATGCAAGTTCTTCGAGTGGATTGATGATGAAAAAGATGAGAATAGTGGATGGTTAAAGTAAAAGGAAAGGAGGGTTCGGTGCTTTTGTGGAGACACTCTGATTCTTCGTAGTTCAAGTACATCAAAAAATCCAAACAGAAGATTCATTTCTTACCCTAATAGGAGATGCAAGTTTTTTGAGTGGGTCGATGGGAAAGAAAAAAAGTTATCTGGAGAAGATGGAGTAAACAGTTCACAGCAAGTACTTGGAAGGGTTAGAGAATTGGAGGCACAAGAAAGGAAGATAGACAGATTAAGTGTGGATCTAGAGAGATTAATTGTAGAGGTTGGAGAAGTAGATGCCTGTGTAGAAAGGTTATGTGCTGAGCTGAGTTCAGTGGAAGAGCAATTTGCTAAGATGGAAGATAGTATGAAAAAGCAATACAAGATGCTAATTATGCTGGTTTTGATATTAGGTGTTTTGATTGTTGCAGTGTTATATGTAAAGATGTAGAAAGCATGGTTGTCATGATAATGTAATAGTCTATATAAGACAATAGTGTACTGTTTACGTTGAGTGCAATGAAGTTATATGAATTGTTGTTTAATTTCTCTAAATGAAAGTTGTTCCTTTGCCATGTAATATGCATACAAGTATGATACTGTGAAAAAAGTAGGTAAAACAAAAGATGCATTGAATTATAATAGATACCATTGTTTTTTACATTATATAATGTAGGACACCTAGATAGCCACAAAATAAATGTGACACCCACTCATAACAGTTTTCCACCCACATAACAAAAGTGATCCACAACACATAATAACAGTGGTCCAAACCATAAAGAAAGCAGAGTCACAGGTGAACACAAATCCTACAAAACACAATAGATATAAAAAAGAAATCCTAAACTCTTTTTAGCCTCAATCAAGTGTGAGGTCAACATGTTCAAGCGGCTGATTTGTTGGCTTCCTAACTTCAATCTTGAGTCTTCCACTTCTTCTCACACCAAAGATTTTGGTCTTGGGCAAAGGTTGAGATGTTGGTGCAGTGGGCAGTGATGCAGGTGTAGGCAAGGTGGTAGGAAGTGATGCTGGTGTGGATAAGGTGGTGGGCAGTGAAGGTGGTGCAGGGGTTTGTGGAGGCTGTGATGGTGGTACAAGGGTGTGTGGAGGCTGTGATGGTGGTGCAGGGGTGTTTATAGGCTGTGAGTGTGGTACAGGGGTGTGTGGAGACTGTGATGGTGGTGTAGGGGTATTTGTAGGCTATGAGGGTGATACAGGGGTGTGTGGAGGCTGTGATGATGGTGCATGGGTGTCTGGTGGCTGGGATGGGGTGTAGGGATGTTTGGAGTCATGGGTGCAGCCCTCCCTCTACCCCTTCCTCTGGTCATCCCTATTGCTGCTCTTCATTTGCCTCTCCCTTTAACCATCCTAGATCTAGTAGTAGGAGCAGCTACAGATCCATTTGCTTCAACAGCAGTAGCAGATTCATTAGCAGTAGAATCAACTCCTCCAGTTCCAGTTGTAGCATCAGATCCTTGTGTGCCTTCAGGAGCTACAAAATGAAATAGCAGTTAATAATAGTTCCTCAACATATGAACAAAATAACTTGGAAACCAATACCTGTCACTATAGGGTTTGGACATAGTCTCCTATTGTGTCCATATTGGCCACAGTTACTGCAGGTAACAGAAGTTCCAGTTCTTCTATATTTTGTTTGTGTTGTGTTTTCATCGGGTTCCCTTATCCTAACCATCCTTGGCCTTCCTGGTTTAACTCTGAAAATTGGAGGGATGATGGTATTGCATTGTATCTTTGGCCATATATTTTCTCCACTGATTGGTGATATTGACTGCCCATATGTAGCAAGGTATGCTACCTTGCTGTAATAGTTACTACAATAATCTTCCGAGTTGTCACCCTTCTCAAAGATAGCACAGCAAGCATGAGGACATGGCATACCACACAAACCCCAGAACCTACAACTACACCTTCCAGCCTTCAAATCTACCACAAATCTTTGTCCATAATTTTGGATCTGGTGCACGAAATTGCAATCACACTTTTGCAATTCCGCACAACTAACCAGCAAGCACACTGGGTCGTCCAAGTAATACCTTACGTGAGTAAGGGTCGATCCCACGGAGATTGTCAGCTTGAAGCAAGCTATGGTTATCTTGTAACTCTTAGTCAGGATATCAATAATTATCAGGGTTGATTGTAAAAAGCAAAAGAACATGAAATAAATACTTGTTTTGCAGTAATCGGGAACAGGTTGAGGTTTTGGAGATGCTCTATCTTCTGAACCTCTGCTTTCCTATTGTCTTCTTCTTCAAGCACGCAAAGCTCCTTCCATGGCAAGCTGTATGTAGGGTTTCACTATTGTCAATGGCTACCTCCCATCCTCTCAGTGAAAATGTTCAACGTGCTCTGTCACAGCACGGCTAATCATCTGTCGATTCTCAATCGGGTTGGAATAGAATCCAATGATTCTTTTGCGTCTGTCACTAAAGCCCCACAATCGCGAGTTTGAAGCTTGTCACAGTCATTCAATCCTTGAATCCTACTCAGAATACCACAGACAAGGTTTAGACCTTCCGGATTCTCTTGAATGCCGCCATCAATTCTAGCTTATACCACGAAGATTCTGATTAAGGAATCCAATAGATATCTACTCAATCTAAGGTAGAACAGAGATGGTTGTCAGGCACACGTTCATAGTTGAGAATGATGATGAGTGTCACGGATCATCACATTCATCAGGTTTAGGAACAAGTGATATCTTGGAATGGAAGCAAGCATGATTGAATGAAAAACAGTAGTAATTGCATTAATCCATCAAGACACAGCAGAGCTCCTCACCCCAAACCATGGGGTTTAGAGACTCATGTCGTAGAAGGTACAATGAGAAACATGTAAAGTGTCATAAGGTCCAGATACAATATCAAAAGGTCCTATTAATAGTGAACTAGTAACCTAGGG
>NC_029780.3:17176641-17181147 GCF_000817695.3 Arachis duranensis | reverse complement strand
TTATGTGTAGAGGCTTTTTCTGGAGTTAAACGCCAGCTTTTATGCCAGTTTGGGCGTTTAACTCCAATTCTTATGCCAGTTTCGGCGTTAAACGCCGGGAATTCTGAAGCTGATTTGCAACGCCGGTTTGGGCCATCAAATCTTGGGCAAAGTATGGACTATTATACATTGTTGGAAAGCCCAGGATGTCTAATTTTCAACGCCGTTGAGAGCGCGCCAATTGGGATTCTGTAGCTCAAAAAAATCCACTTCGAGTGCAGGGAGGTCTGAATCCAACAGCATCTGCAGTCCTTTTCAGCCTCTGAATCAGATTTTTGCTCAGGACCCTCAATTTCTGCCAGAAAATACCTGAAATCACAGAAAAACACACAAACTCATAGTAAAGTCCAGAAAAGTGAATTTTGACTAAAAACTAATAAAAATATACTAAAAACTAACTAAAATATACTAAAAACAATGCCAAAAAGCGTATAAATTATCCGCTCATCAGGATCCAAAGCAAACAACTTGTCATAACAGTCTCTGTTGATCTCCTTTAGTTGATTCATCCTTCTTTCCCACTCTTCCACAGAGGTAGCTTTGGCAATAGATAGAATGAGGTCCCTTAGTACAGTACCACCCCCATATGCTTTTTTACAGTTGGCATATAAATACCTCAAACAAAGCCAATGCTCCAGTGTTGGCAATGTGGTGAACGAAATTGTGATCATCAATAATGGCGCCAAAGACTTGGAGCTCTCAAATGTGAATCATACTTTATCACAACTTCGCACAACTAACCAGCAAGTGCACTGGGTCGTCCAGGTAATACCTTACGTGAGTAAGGGTCGATCCCACGGAGATTGTCGGCTTGAAGCAAGCTATGGTCACCTTGTAAATCTCAGTCAGGCGGATTCAAATGGGTGATAGAGTTTTTATAATTAAAAGATAAATAAACATAAAATAAAGATAGAGATACTTATGTAATTCATTGGTGAGAGTTTCAGATAAGTGCATAGAGATGCTTTATCCCTCTTGAATCTCCTTTCCTACTACCTTCATCCAATCCTTCATACTCCTTTCCATGGCAAGCTGTATGTTCAGGTTTCACCGGCGTCAATGGCTACCTCCCGCCCTCAGTGAAAATGGTCCAAATGCGCTATCACCGCACGGCTAATCATCTGTCGGTTCTTGATCATGTTGGAATAGAATCCAGTGATCTTTTTGCGTCTGTCACTACGCCCAACACTCGCGAGTTTGAAGCTCGTCACAGTCATCCCTTCCCAGATCCTACTCAGAATACCACAGACAAGGTTTAGACTTTCTGGATCTCAGGAATGGCCGCCAATAATTCTAGCTTATACCACGAAGACTCCGATATTTCGGAATGGAGGCTAAGAGATATACGCTCAATCTTAAGTAGAACGGAAGTGGTTGTCAATCACACGTTCATAGGTGAGAATGATGATGAGTGTCACGGATCATCACATTCATCAAGTTGAAGTGCGAGTGAATATCTTAAAAGAAGAATAATCATGAATTGAATAGAAGAACAATAGTAATTGCATTAATACTCGAGGAACAGCAGAGCTCCACACCTTAATCTATGGTGTGTAGAAACTCCACCATTGAAAATACATAAGTGGTGAAGGTAGGCATGGCCGTGAGGCCAGCCTCCACAAAATGTGATCAAGAGATCAAAAGATGATCAAAAGATGAAAATACAATAGTAAAAGGTCCTATTTATAATGAAACTAGCTACTAGGGTTTACAGAAATAGGTAATTGATGCAGAAATCCACTTCCGGGCCCACTTGGTGTGTGCTTGGACTGAACATTGAGCTTCACACGTGTAGAGGCTTCTCTTGGAGTTGAACGCCAGCTTTGGTGCCAGTTTGGGCGTTTAACTCCAACTTTTATGCCAGTTCTGGCGTTTTGACTTCAGAATAGAGCAGAGAAGGGGCGTTTGAACGTTAGTTTGCGTCATCAAAACTGAAGCAAAGTATGGATTCTTATATATTTCTGGAAAGCCCTGGATGTCTACGTTCTAACGCAATTGAGAGCGTGCCATTTGGAGTTTTGTAGCTCCAGAAACATTGAGTGCAAGGAGGTCAGAATCCAACAGCATCTGCAGTCTTTTGTCAGCCTCTGAATCAGATTTGTGCTCAGGTCCCTCAATTTCAACCAGAAAATACCTGAAATCACAGAAAAACACACAAAACTCATAGCAAAGTCTAGCAATGTGAATTTTGCTTAAAAACTAATAAAAACATCCCAAAAAGTAGCTAGATCCTACTAAAAACTACCTAAAAATAATGACAAAAAGCGTATAAATTATCCGCTCATCACAACACCAAAATTAAATTGTTGCTTGTCCCCAAGCAACTGAAAATAAAATAGGATAAAAAGAAGAGAATATACAATGAATCCCACAGTATCAATAAAACTTAGTTCTAATTATATGAGCGTGGTTTGTAGCTTTTTGCTTCTGAACAGTTTTGGCATCTCACTTTCTCCTTTGAAATTCAGAATGATTGGCATCTATAGGAACTCAGAATTTTAGATAGTGTTATTGATTCTCCTAGTTAAGTATGTTGATTCTTGAACACAGCTACTTTATGAGTCTTGGCCGTGGCCCTAAGCACTTTGTTTTCTAGTATTACCACCGGATACATAAATGCAACAGACACATAACTGGGTGAACCTCTTCAGATTATGACTTAGCTTTGCTAAAGTCCCCAGTTAGAGGTGTCCAGAGTTCTTAAGCACACTCTTTTGCTTTGGATAACGAATTTAACTACTCAGTCTCAAGTTTTTCACTTGGACCTGCATGCCACAAGCACATGGTTAAGGACAACTTGATTTAGCCACTTAGACCTGGATTTTATTCTCTGGGCCCTCCTATCTATTAATGCTCAAAGCCTTGGATCTTTTTTACCTTTGCCTTTTGGTTTAAAGGGCTATTGGCTTTTTCTGCTTGCTTTTTCTTTTTCTCTTTTTTTCACTGCTTTTTCTTGCTTCAAGAACCAATTTCATGATTTTTCAGATTATCAATAACATTTCTCTTTGCTCATCATTCTTTCAAGAGCCAACAACTTTAACATTCATAAACAACAAGATAAAAAATATGCACTGTTCAAGCATTCATTCAGAGAACAAAAAGTATTGCCACCACATCAAAATCATTAAACTAGTTTCAAGATAAAATTTGAAATCCAAGTACTTCTTGTTCTTTTGTATTTAAGCACATTTTTCATTTAAGAGAGGTGAAGGATTCATATAGCTTTAAGGCATAGACACTCGACACTAATGATCATGTAGTGAAGACACAAACATAGATAGAACATACAACATAAAGCCGAAAACAGAAAAATAAATAGACAAGGAGATTAAGGAATGAGTCCACCTTAGTGAGGGTGGTGTCTTCCTTCTCTTGAAGATCCTTATGGAGTGCTTGAGCTCCTCAATGTCTCTTCCTTGCCTTTGTTGCTCCATCTCTAGTGATTTTGGTGCTCCTATCCTTAGTTGCTCCCAATAGTTGTGTGGTAGAAAATGTATCCCTTGAGGCATCTCAGAGATTTCTTGATGAGAAATTTCCTCATGCTCTTGTTGAGGTCCATGAGTGGGCTCTCTTGATGTGCAGTCAAATGCTCTACTACTGAGCTATGGACCCTTGAGATGAATCTCTCCATCTCTCATGACTCGGAGGTTGAAGCAATTGCCTTCCCTTTCCTCTTTCTAGAGGTTTCTCCGGCCTTAGGTGCCATAAATGGTTATGAAAAAACAAAAAGCAATGCTTTTACCACACCAAACTTAAAATATTTGCTCATCCTCGAGCAAAAGAAGAAAGGAAAAAGGGGGACAAGAAGAAAATGGAGGAGATGGATGAAATAGAAAGCAAAAATTTAAATAAGCTCCTAATGATAGAAGTTATCACAGAGTTAGGATTCAACAACCTTGATTTTGAGAAGTGGATGCTCCCTCAATTTGAGGGGAGAATTTTTGGCGTTTCAATTCTTGAAGTTCACGCCCTTGCTTCTCTTGTTCCTTCAGCAATTTGTAGAGCATGTAGTTCTGATTCTGCTGTTCTTCCTTAAGTTGCTCCATAGTTTCTTGCAACTTGGTGATAGATGCTTCTAGGCTGGTCCAGTAGTCAATTTCAGGAAATTCAGGGAGGAACTCCTGCGCCCTCTTTTTGATAGAGTTGTCTTGCATTTGTCCTTCCATTGACTTCTTGGTGATTGGATGTTCAATGGGTATGAATTCATCTACTCCCATCTTCACCCCAGCCTCTTTACAGAGCAAGGAGATCAAGCTTGGGTAAGGCAGTTTGGCTTCAGTGGAATTCTTATTTGCAATTGTGTAGATCTCACAAGCAATCAGATGATGAACCTCCACTTCTTTTCCAAGCATAATGCAATGAATCATCACTGCTCTCTTGATAGTGACCTCAGAACGGTTGCTAGTGGGCAATATGGAATACCCAATAAAGTCTAGCCAGCCTCTTGCAATTGGTTTGAGGTCTCCC
>NC_029780.3:17175799-17176494 GCF_000817695.3 Arachis duranensis | reverse complement strand
TGATAATGGTCTTCATGTTCTTTGGTTAAGAACTTCTCTTGATTCCAAAGATTCTTTGGATTATTCTCTTTCTTTCCTCTTAAATTGGTTTGTTTTCCCTTAGGAGCCATGATCTTGATGAATCTTGGCTTAGTGATCACGGAAAAGCACACCAAACTTAGAGGTTTGCTTGTCCTCAAGCAAAAGAAAGGAAAGAGGGGAGAAAGGGGGAGAGCAAATTCGAATGGCGGGGTGAAAGGGGTGGCCGAACGTGTATTTATAATGGAGGGGGAGATTTCGAAAATTTTGAAGGAGATTTGAGAAGATATGGAAATAATTTGAGAGAGAATTGAGTTTTTGAAGAAGATTTGGGAAGGATTTGAGAGAGATTTGAAGAATGATTTTAATTTTTGAAAATTTGAAGGTGAATGATGAAAGTTTGAAATGTGTTTATGTAGAAAAGTATGGGTCAGAAAAGGAAAGTTTGAAAAATTTTAATCAAAAAGCAAAATTTCCGTCCCCCACCTTTCTGGCGTTTAACGCCCATTTGTTGGCCATTGTGGGCGTTTAATGCCCAGCCAGGTGCCCTGGCTGGCGTTAAACGCCAGAATTCCCTTTGTCACTGGGCGTTTTGCTAAACGCCTAGGATGCTGCACACCTGGCGTTAAACGCCCAGAATGGTGCCCATTCTGGCGTTTAACGCCCAAAGTACCTCT
>NC_029780.3:17173765-17174422 GCF_000817695.3 Arachis duranensis | reverse complement strand
TTTTCTGTCTCTTATTTCTATATCAAACTCTTGCAGAAGCAACACCCATCTTATAAGCCTGGGTTTTGAATCCTGCTTTGTGAGTAAGTACTTAAGAGCAGCATGGTCAGTGTACACAATCACCTTTGATCCCACTAGATAGGATCTAAACTTGTCAATGGCATAGACCACTGTAAGTAACTCTTTTTCTGTGGTTGTGTAATTCTTCTGTGCATCATTTAGAACACGGCTGGCATAATAAATGATGTGCAGAAGCTTGTTAAGCCTCTGTCCTAACACTGCACCAATGGCATGGTCACTGGCATCACACATTAGTTCGAATGGCAATGTCCAGTCTGGTGCAGAGATGACTGGTGCTGTGACCAGCTTGGCTTTCAGGGTCTCAAATGCCTGCAGACACTGTGTGTCAAACACAAATAGGGTGTCAGCAGCTAGCAGGTTGCTCAAAGGTTTTGCAATTTTCGAAAAATCTTTTATAAACCTTCTGTAGAATCCTGTATGCCCCAGAAAGCTTCTGATTGCCTTAACATTGGCAGGTGGTGGTAATTTTTCAATTACCTCTACCTTTGCCTTATCCACCTTTATTCCCCTGCTTGAAATTTTGTGTCCAAGGACAATTCCTTCAGTCACCATAAAGTGACATTTCTCCCAGTTTAA
>NC_029780.3:17172722-17173717 GCF_000817695.3 Arachis duranensis | reverse complement strand
CTTGTGGCTGTATTGAGCCTTCTGTAGTCAATACACATACGCCACCCTGTGACTGTTCTTGTAGGAACCAGTTCATTTTTTTCCTTATGAACCACTGTCATGCCTCCCTTCTTGGGGACAACTTGTACAGGGCTCACCCAGGGGCTATCAGAAATAGGGTAAATAATCCCAGCCTCTAGTAATTTAGTGACCTCTTTCTGCACCACCTCCTTCATGGCTGGATTTAGCCGCCTTTGTGGTTGGACCACTGGTTTGGCATTATCCTCCAATAGGATCTTGTGCATGCATCTTGATGGGCTAATGCCCTTAAGATCACTTATGGACCACCCAAGAGCTGTCTTGTGTGTCCTTAGCACTTGAATCAGTGCTTCCTCTTCCTGTGGATTTAAAGCAGAGCTTATAATCACTGGAAAAGTGTCACCCTCTCCCAGAAATGCATACTTCGGGGATGGTGGTAGTGGTTTGAGTTCAGGTTTGGGAGGTTTATCCTCCTCCTGAGGAATTTTCGAAAATTCCTTTGTTTCCACTGATTCTTCTTGATCAGGCTGAACATCCTTGAAGATGTCCTCAAGCTCTGATTCTAGACTTTCAGTCATATTGACCTCTTCCACCAAAGAGTCAATAGTGTCAGCGCCCATGCAGTTATTTGGTGTGTCTGGATGCTGCATGGCTTTTACAGCATTCAACTTGAACTCATCCTCATTGACTCTCAGGGTTACTTCTCCTTTTTGTACATCAATGAGAGTTCGTCCAGTTGCTAGGAAAGGTCTTCCTAGAATGAGAGTTGCACTCTTGTGCTCCTCCATTTCCAGCACCACAAAGTCAGTTGGAAAGGCGAATGGCCCAACCTTGACGATCATATCCTCTATTATGCCTGATGGATATTTAATGGAGCCATCAGCAAGTTGGAGGCATATCCGGGTTGGTTTGACTTCTTCAGTCAACCCAAGCTTTCTGATAGTGGATGCAGGTATTAGATTGATACTTGCTCCAAG
>NC_029780.3:17169508-17172536 GCF_000817695.3 Arachis duranensis | reverse complement strand
CAATCCTTCTTATGACTTAAGATCTCTTTCATGAACTTAGCATAAGAAGGTATTTGCTCAAGTGCCTCTGCAAACGGAATCTTTATTTCAAGGGTCCTTAGATAGTCTGCAAAGTGGGCAAATTGCTTATCCTGCTCCGCTTGGTGGAGTTTCTGAGGATAAGGCATCTTGGCTTTATATTCTTCAACCTTAGTTGCTGCAGGTTTATTCCTTACAGAAGTGGTTGAAGAAGCCTTTTTAGAGGGATTACTATCAGCATTCTCAAGTGTTTGATCCTCCCTTGGCGTTTGAATGCCAGGATTGGGTGAAGATTGGGCGTTTAACGCCAATTTTTCTCCCTTTTCTGGCGTTTGAACGCCAGAACTGGGCAGGGAATGGGCGTTTAACGCCAGCTTTCCCCCCTTTTCTGGCGTTTGAACGCCAAAAGTCTTCCTCTCTGGGCTCTTATTGTCCTCAGAGGGATTTTGGATAGTGGTTTGGTCATCCTCTGTCAATTGTTCCTTATTTGGCTTTTTGCTACTTTGAGCAGTGTTATTCAATGTCTTCCCACTCCTCAGTTGAACTGCTTGGCATTCTTCTGTTATCTGTTTAGATAGCTGCTGTTTTGCCTGATTCAACTGCGATTCTATGTTCTTGTTAGCAATTTTAGTTTCTTAGAGCATCTCTTTAAATTCCGCTAACTGTTTTGTCATCAGGTGTAATTGCTGATTAAGCTCAATCATCTGTTCTTGAGGATTAGGATCAGTGGCTACTGCCATAACTTCCTCTTTTGTAGAGAACTCATTGCTAGCGTACAAATATTGATTTCTAGCAACAGTATCTATAAGCTCTTGAACCTCTTCAATTGTCTTCCTCATGTGTATAGATCCACCAGCTGAGTGGTCTAAAGACATCTGAGCTTTTTCTGTAAGCCCATAGTAGAAGATGTCTAGCTGTACCCACTCTGAAAACATTTTAGATGGGCATTTTCTTAGCATACCTCTATACCTCTCCCAGGCATTATAAAGGGATTCATTATCCTCTTGTTTAAAGCCTTGGATGTCTAGCCTTAGCTGTGTCATCCTCTTTGGAGGGTAAAATTGATTCAGGAATTTGTCTGATAATTGTTTCCATGTCTTTATGCTTGCTGTAGGTTGGTTATTCAACCACCTCTTAGCTTGATCTTTTACAGCAAATGGAAATAGTAATAGTCTGTAGACATCCTGATCCACCTCTTTATCACATACTGTGTCAGCAATTTGTAAGAACTGTGCCAGAAACTCAGTAGGTTCTTCCTGTGGAAGACCGGAATACTGGCAATTTTGTTGTACCATGATAATGAGTTGAGGATTTAGCTCAAAGCTGCTTGCTTTGATGGGAGGTATACAGATACTACTCCCATATGCAGCTGTAATGGGGTTAGCATACGACCCCATAGTCCAATGGGGTTAGCATATGACCCCAGAGTCCTTCTGGACTGCTCAATTCCACTTAGGTCCATGATGGAGAAAGGGAATATGATATGAATTCACAAGTGAAGTAAATTGTTTTTT
The DNA here is from genome assembly GCF_000817695.3 of Arachis duranensis. NCBI lineage: Eukaryota > Viridiplantae > Streptophyta > Magnoliopsida > Fabales > Fabaceae > Arachis > Arachis duranensis. Next base: position 17,171,004 of record NC_029780.3, on the reverse strand, counting down.
TTTTTTTGAATTAACCGAAAATAATAAAATAAAACAAATGGAAAATAAAATCAAATTTCGAAAACTAAAAGAAAATAAGATCAAGGTAAATTGAAAACTAAATCAGTTAGTTAGTTAAAAAGATTTTGGAATTAGCAATTGAGAATATATAATTGAAACTTATTTTGAAAAAGATTTATTCTTTTAAGTGAGGAAAGAGAAAAACAGCAAAAATGACACCAAACTTAAAATTTTTAGAAAGTCAAACACAAATTTTCGAAAATTTTAAAGGATAAACACAAAGAAGACACCAAACTTAGAATTTTTAAAGAACAAGAAAGAACTAAGAACATGCAAATTTGAAAAAAATAAAAGAAAACAAAAGCATGCAATTGACACTAAACTTAAAATATGAAACTAAACTAAAATAATAGACTCTAAACCAACAAAAATAAAACAGTCCTAATCTAAGCAACAAGATAGACCGTCAGTTGTCCAAACTCGAACAATCCTCGGCAACGGCGCCAAAAACTTGGTGCACGAAATTGCAATCACACTTTTGCAATTCCGCACAACTAACCAACAAGTACACTGGGTCGTCCAAGTAATACCTTACCTGAGTAAGGGTCGATCCCACGGAGATTGTCTGCTTGAAGCAAGCTATGGTTATCTTGTAACTCTTATTCAGGATATCAATAATTATCAGGGTTGATTGTAAAAAGCAAAAGAACATGAAATAAATACTTGTTTTGCAGTAATGGAGAACAGGTTGAGGTTTTGGAGATGCTCTATCTTCTGAACCTCTGCTTTCCTACTATCTTCTTCTTCAAGCACGCAAGGCTCCTTCCATGGCAAGCTATATGTAGGGTTTCACTGTTGTCAATGGCTACCTCCCATCCTCTCAGTGAAAATGTTCAACGTGCTCTGTCACAGCACGGCTAATCATCTGTCGGTTCTCAATCGGGTTGGAATAGAATCTAGTGATTCTTTTGCGTCTGTCACTAACGCCCAGCCTTTAAGAGTTTGAAGCTCGTCACAGTCATTCAATCCTTGAATCCTACTCAGAATACCACAGACAAGGTTTAGACCTTCCGGATTCTCTTGAATGCCGCCATCAATTCTAGCTTATACCACGAAGATTCTGATTAAGGAATCCAAGAGATATCTACTCAATCTAAGGTAGAATGGAGATGGTTGTCAGGCACACGTTCATAGTTGAGAATGATGATGAGTGTCACGGATCATCACATTCATCAGGTTTAGGAACAAGTGATATCTTGGAATGGAAGCAAGCATGATTGAATGAAAAACAGTAGTAATTGCATTAATCCATCAAGACACAGCAGAGCTCCTCACCCCAAACCATGGGGTTTAGAGACTCATGCCGTAGAAGGTACAATGAGAAACATGTAAAGTGTCATAAGGTCCAGATACAATGTCAAAAAATCCTATTAATAGTGAACTAATAACCTAGGGTATACAGAAATGAGTAAATGACGTAAAAATCCACTTCTGGG
>NC_029780.3:17155508-17169428 GCF_000817695.3 Arachis duranensis | reverse complement strand
ATTCTTATGCCAGTTCCGGCGTTAAACGCCGGGAATTCTGAAGCTGATTTGCAACGCCGGTTTGGGCCACCAAATCTTGGGCAAAGTATGGACTATTATACATTGTTGGAAAGCCCAGGATGTCTACTTTCCAACGCCGTTAAGAGCGCGCCAATTGGGCTTCTGTAGCTCAAAAAAATCCACTTCGAGTGCAGGGAGTTCAGAATCCAACAGCATCTGCAGTCCTTTTTAGCCTCTGAATCAGATTTTTGCTCAGGACCCTCAATTTCAGTCAGAAAATACCTGAAATCACAGAAAAACACACAAACTCATAGTAAAGTCCAGAAAAGTAAATTTTGACTAAAAAATAATAAAAATATACTAAAAACTAACTAAAATATACTAAAAACATACTAAAAACAATGCCAAAAAGCGTATAAATTATCCGCTCATCAGGATCCAAAGCAAACAACTTGTCATAACAGTCTCTGTTGATCTCCTTTAGTTGATTTATCCTTCTTTCCCACTCTTCCACAGAGGTAGCTTTAGCAATAGATAGAATGAGGTCCCTTAGTACAGTACCACCCCCATATGCTTTTTTACAGTTGGCATATAAATACCTCAAACAAAGCCAATGCTCCAGTGTTGGCAATGTAGTGAACGAAATTGTGATCATCAACAATGGTGCCAAAGACTTGGAGCTCTCAAACGTGAATCATACTTTATCACAACTTCACACAACTAACCAGCAAGTGCACTGGGTCGTCCAGGTAATACCTTACGTGAGTAAGGGTCGATCCCACGGAGATTGTCGGCTTGAAGCAAGCTATGGTCACCTTGTAAATCTCAGTCAGGCGGATTCAAATGGGTGATAGAGTTTTCATAATTAAAAGATAAATAAACATAAAATAAAGATAGAGATACTTATGTAATTCATTGGTGAGAGTTTCAGATAAGTGCATAGAGATGCTTTATCCCTCTTGAATCTCCTTTTCTACTACCTTCATCCAATCCTTCATACTCCTTTCCATGGCAAGTTGTATGTTCAGGTTTCTCCGGCGTCAATGGCTACCTCCCGTCCTCAGTGAAAATGGTCCAAATGCGCTATCACCGCACGGCTAATCATCTGTCGGTTCTCGATCATGTTGGAATAAAATCCAGTGATCTTTTTGCGTCTGTCACTACGCCCAACACTCGCGAGTTTGAAGCTCGTCACAGTCATCCCTTCCCAGATCCTACTCGCAATACCACAGACAAGGTTTAGACTTTTTGGATCTCAGGAACGGCCGCCAATAATTCTAGCTTATACCACGAAGACTCCGATCTTTCGGAATGGAGGCTAAGAGATATACGCTCAATCTTAAGTAGAACGGAAGTGGTTGTCAGTCACACGTTCATAGGTGAGAATGATGATGAGTGTCACGGATCATCACATTCATCAAGTTGAAGTGCGAGTGAATATCTTAAAAGAAGAATAATCATGAATTGAATAGAAGAACAATAGTAATTGCATTAATACTCGAGGAACAGCAGAGCTCCACACCTTAATCTATGGTGTGTAGAAACTCCACCATTGAAAATACATAAGTGGTGAAGGTAGGCATGGCCGTGAGGCCAGCCTCCACAAAATGTGATCAAGAGATCAAAAGATGATCAAAAGATGAAAATACAATAGTAAAAGGTCCTATTTATAATGAAACTAGCTACTAGGGTTTACAGAAATAGGTAACTGATGCAGAAATCCACTTCCGGGCCCACTTGGTGTGTGCTTGGACTGAACACTGAGCTTCACACGTGTAGAGGCTTCTCTTGGAGTTAAACGCCAGCTTTGGTTCCAGTTTGGGCGTTTAACTCCAACTTTTATGCCAGTTCTGGCGTTTTGACTTCAGAATAGAGCAGAGAAGGGGCGTTTGAACGTTAGTTTGCGTCATCAAAACTGAAGCAAACTATGGATTCTTATATATTTCTGAAAAGTCCTGGATGTCTACGTTCTAACGCAATTGAGAGCCTGCCATTTGGAGTTCTGTAGCTCCAGAAACTTTGAGTGCAAGGAGGTCAGAATCCAACAGCATCTGCAGTCTTTTGTCAGCCTCTGAATCAGATTTGTGCTCAGGTCCCTCAATTTCAGCCAGAAAATACCTGAAATCACAGAAAAACACACAAACTCATAATAAAGTCTAGAAATGTGAATTTTTCTTAAAAACTAATAAAAACATCCCAAAAAGTAGCTAGATCCTACTAAAAACTACCTAAAAATAATGCCAAAAAGCGTATAAATTATCTGCTCATCACAACACCAAAATTAAATTGTTGCTTGTCCCCAAGCAACTGAAAATAAAATAGAATAAAAAGAAGAGAATATACAATGAATCCCACAGTATCAATAAAACTTAGTTCTAATTATATGAGCGGGGTTTGTAGCTTTTTGCTTCTGAACAATTTTGGCATCTCACTTTCTCCTTTGAAATTCAGAATGATTGGCATCTATAGGAACTCAGAATTTTAGATAGTGTTATTGATTCTCCTAGTTAAGTATGTTGATTCTTGAACACAGCTACTTTATGAGTCTTGGCCGTGGCCCTAAGCACTTTGTTTTCTAGTATTACCACCGGATACATAAATGCAACAGACACATAACTGGGTGAACCTCTTCAGATTATGACTTAGCTTTGCTAAAGTCCCCAGTTAGAGGTGTCCAGAGTTCTTAAGCACACTCTTTTGCTTTGGATAACGAATTTAACTACTCAGTCTCAAGTTTTTCACTTGGACCTGCATGCCACAAGCACATGGTTAAGGACAACTTGATTTAGCCACTTAGACCTGGATTTTATTCTCTGGGCCCTCCTATCTATTAATGCTCAAAGCCTTGGATCTTTTTTACCTTTGCCTTTTGGTTTAAAGGGCTATTGGCTTTTTCTGCTTGCTTTTTCTTTTTCTCTTTTTTTCACTGCTTTTTCTTGCTTCAAGAACCAATTTCATGATTTTTCAGATTATCAATAACATTTCTCTTTGCTCATCATTCTTTCAAGAGCCAACAACTTTAACATTCATAAACAACAAGATAAAAAAATATGCACTGTTCAAGCATTCATTCAGAGAACAAAAAGTATTGCTACCACATCAAAATCATTAAACTAGTTTCAAGATAAAATTTGAAATCCAAGTACTTCTTGTTCTTTTGTATTTAAGCACATTTTTCATTTAAGAGAGGTGAAGGATTCATATAGCTTTAAGGCATAGACACTCGACACTAATGATCATGTAGTGAAGACACAAACATAGATAGAACATACAGCATAAAGCCGAAAACAACAGCATAAAGCCGAAAACAAAAAAATAAATAGACAAGGAGATTAAGGAATGAGTCCACCTTAGTGAGGGTGGTGTCTTCCTTCTCTTGAAGATCCTTATGGAGTGCTTGAGCTCCTCAATGTCTCTTCCTTGCCTTTGTTGCTCCATCTCTAGTGATTTTGGTGCTCCTATCCTTAGTTGCTCCCAATAGTTGTGTGGTAGAAAATGTATCCCTTGAGGCATCTCAGAGATTTCTTGATGAGAAATTTCCTCATGCGCTTGTTGAGGTCCATGAGTGGGCTCTCTTGATGTGCAGTCAAATGCTCTACTACTGAGCTATGGACCCTTGAGATGAATCTCTCCATCTCTCATGACTCGGAGGTTGAAGCAATTGCCTTCCCTTTCCTCTTTCTAGAGGTTTCTCCAGCCTTAGGTGCCATAAATGGTTATGAAAAAACAAAAAGCAATGCTTTTACCACACCAAACTTAAAATATTTGCTCGTCCTCGAGCAAAAGAAGAAAGGAAAAAGGGGGACAAGAAGAAAATGGAGGAGATGGATGGAGATAGGTGGTTCGGGAAAGATGGTTGTGTTGTGTGAATATGAAGGAGTAGTGAGGGGAGGGTTGGTTTCGGGAAAGAGATATGGAGGTGATTGGTGAAGGGTATTTGGGGAAGAGTGTTGTAGAAAGGTGTGAAGAGGAGAGAGAGTGAGTTGAGGTTGGTGGTGATCCTGTGGGGTCCACAGATCCTGAGGGGTCAAGGAATTCTTCATCCCTGCTCCAATTGGGCGTTCACAACGCCTTGGAGTACAATTCTGGCGTTTAAATGCCAGTTTGCTGCCCTATTCTGGCATTTAAATGCCAGTTTTCCTTCTTGTTCTGGCGTCTAAACGCCAGTTTGTTGCCCTGTTTTGGCATTTAAACGCCAGTCTAGTGCCTTGTTCTGGCATTTAAACGCCCAGAAAGGTGCCAGATTGGGCGTCTAAACGCCCATTTTGCTACCCTTACTGGCATTTAAACGCCAGTAAGTCCTTCCTCCAGGGTGTGCTGTTTTGAATGCTGTTTTCGATTTTTTCTTTATTTTTGTAATTGTCTTTGTGACTTTACATGATCATCAGCCTAAAAGAAAACAAAATAATATAGATAAAATTAAAATAAAATTGGGTTGCCTCTCAATAAGCACTTATTTAATGTCAATAGCTTGATAGTGAGCTTTCATGGAGCCTCACAGATTATCAGAGTATGGTTGAGATCTCTCAACACCAAACTTAGAGTTTGGATGTGGCCTCCCAACACCAAACTTAGAGTTTGAATGTGGGGGCTCTGTTTGACTCTGTATTGGAAGAAGCTTTTCATGCTTACTCTCCATGGTTACAGATGGAGAACCTTGAGTCTTTACTACAAGGCATTATTTATTCACATGAAGGATCAACTCTTCTCTGTCAACATCAATCACAGCTCTTGCTGTGGCTGGGAAAGGTCTTCCAAGGATGATGGATTCATCCTCATCCCTCCTAGTGTCTAGGATTATGAAATCAGCAGGGAAGTAAAGGCCTTCACCCTTCACTAGCACATCTTCTACTAGTCCATAAGCCTTTTTCATAGATTTATCTGCCATCTCCAATGAGAATTTGGCAGCCTGTACCTCATAGATTCCCAGTTTTTCCATTACAGAGAGTGGCATCATGTTTATCCCTAACCCCAGGTCACACAGAGCTTTTTCAAAGGTCATGGTGCCTATGGTACAGGGTATTAAGAGTTTACCAGGATCCTATTTCTTTTGAGGTAAATTTTGCTGAACCAATGTATTCAGTTCATTGGTGAGCAAGGGAGGCTCTTCCTCCCAAGTCTCATTACCAAATAGCTTGGCATTCAGCTTCATGATTGCTCTTAAATATTGGACAACTTGCCCTTCAACAATGTCTTCATCCTCTTCAGAAGATGAATAGTTATCAGAGCTCATGAATGATAAAAGGAGGTCTAAGGGAATCTCTATGGTCTCTGTATGAGCCTCATATTCCTTTGGTTCCTCATTAGGGTACTCTTGACTGGCCAGTGGACGTTCCCTGAGGTCTTCCTCATTGGGATTCACGTCCTCCTCCTCCTTCTCAGGTTCGGCCATTTTGATTACATCAATGGCCTTACACTCTCCTTTGGGATTCTCTTCTGTATTGCTTGGGAGAGTGCTAGGAGGAGTTTCAGTAACCCTTTTACTCAGCTGGCCCACTTGTGCCTCTAAATTTCTAATGGAAGATCTTGTTTCAGTCATGAAACTAAGAGTGGCCTTAGATAGATCAGAGACTATGTATGCTAAGCTAGAAGGATTCTGCTCAAAATACTCTGTCTGTTGCTGAGATGATAATGGGAAAGGTTTGCTATTGCTAAACCTGTTTCTTCCACCGTTGTTATTGTTGGAGCCTTTCTTCTGTTGATCCTTCCATGAAAAATTTGGATGATTTTTCCATGAAGGATTATAGGTGTTGCCAAAGGCTTCACCCATGTAATTCACCTCTGCCATTGCAGGGTTCTCAGGATCATAAGCTTCTTCTTCAGAAGATGCTTCTTTAGTACTTTTGGATGCATTTTGCAATCTATTCAGACTCTGAGAGATCATATTGACTTGTTGGGTCATTATTTTGTTCTGAGCTAGTATGGCATTCAAAGCATCAATTTCAAGAACTCCTCTCTTTTGAGGCATCCCATTACTCACAGGATTCCTCTCAGAGGTATACATGAACTGGTTATTTGCAAACATTTCAATAAGTTCCTGAGCCTCTGCAGGTGTTTTCTTTAGGTGAATGGATCCACCTGCAGAATGGTCCAGTGACATCTTGGAAAATTCAGACAGACCATCATAGAATATATCTAATGTGGTCCATTCTGAAAGCATGTCAGAAGGACACTTTTTGGTCAGTTGCTTGTATCTTTCCCAAGCTTCATAGAGGGATTCACCATCTTTTTGTCTGAAAGTCTGAACATCCACTCTAAGCTTTCTCAGCTTTTGAGGAGGAAAGAACTTGGCTAAGAAAGCCGTGACCAGCTTATCCCAAGAGTCCAGGCTATCTCTAGGTTGTGAGTCCAACCATGTTCTAGCTCTATCCCTTACAGCAAAAGGGAAAAGCATAAGCTTGTAGACCTCAGGATCAACTCCATTGGTCTTAACAGTATCTTGGAAGTTGGTGTAGTAAAATCACCAAGCATCTTCCTTGCATTGTTGTTTGGTTCGGCCATAATTGTTTCTTTTGCTGTTTCCCTTTCAAAAATTTCAGTGAGGTCCTCTTCAGAGTTTTGTGCTTTAGCTGCTCTTAGCTTCCTCTTCAGAGTTCTTTCAGGTTCAGGATCAGCTTCAACAAGTATGCCTTTATCTTTTTTCCTGCTCATATGAAAGAGAAGAAAACAAAGAAAATATGGAATCCTCTATGTCACAGTATAGAGATCCCTTGAGGTGTCAGAGGAAAATAAGAATAGAAGAATGAGGCAGGTAAGGAAGAATTCGAACACACAAAGAGAGGTGGAGTTCGAATTGACAATGGAGGAGGAATGTTAGTGTTTAGATAGAAAAAGATAAGAGAGGGGGGAGAATTTTCGAAAATAAAAAGAATAAAATTTAAAATAAATTTTTGAAAAATTGGTTGTGGTTTTTAAAAAGATAAGAAATAGTAAAACAAATAAAAAGTCAATTAGTTAGTTGAAAAAAATTTAAAAATCAATTTTGAAAAGATAAGAAGTTAGAAAAGATTTTGAAATTGATTTTGAAAAAGATATGATTTGAAAAAGGTATGTTTGAAATGATATGATTGAAGTTTATTTTGAAAAAGATTTGAAAAGGAAATTAAAAAGATTTGATTTAAAAAAAAGATATGTTTGAAAAGATATGATTTTGAAAAAGATATGATTGAAAATATTTGATTTGAAAAAGATTTGATTTAAAAAAATATGAAGATTTGAAAAAGATTTGATTTGAAAACAAAATTCCTCTTCTTGTGTCATCCTGGCGTTAAACGCCCAGGAGCTGCATGTTTTAGGCGTTTAACGCCCAATTGCTGCATGGTTTGGGCGTTTAAACGCCCAGCCAAGTACCCTAAACCCTAAACACAACGCCAGTTTTCCTTCTTCACTGGGTGTTTTGAACGCCCAGCTTTTTCTCTGTAATTCCTCTGCTTTATATTCTTGGATCTTCATTTTGCTAAATCCTTTATTCAAGAATAAATGTTTTCAATTTTGAAAAACAACAAAATGAGTCAAAACATATAATTCTTGGATCAAAACACAAGATATATGCAAGAATATTATGAGCGTCAAGATGAACACCAAGAACAATCTTGAAGATCAAGATGAACATCAAGAACTCAGTTTTCTTAATGAAAGAAACACATGGAGGACACCAAACTTAGAACTTTCTCATGTTTGGGCCATATGGATGCAAGAATGCATATGTAGAACATCATGCAATGCAAATCAATAAATCATGAAGATTAAACAAGGCAATTCATCAAGAACGACTTGAAGATCATCAAGAACACAATGTATGTGTTTCGAAAATTGCAAGACAGTAAAAATCATGCAATTGACACCAAACTTAAAATTTGGCACTAGATTCAAACAAGAACCATGAAATATTTTTGAGTTTTTATGATTTTATGAATTTTTTTGGATTTTTCGAAAATTGTTTTTAAAAAAATGAAAAAGAAGAAAAATTTTTGAAAGATTTTTGAAAACTTTTTGAAAATAAAATAAGAAGAAAATTACCTAATATGAGCAACAAGATGAACCGTCAGTTGTCAAAACTCGAACAATCCCCGGCAACGGTGCCAAAAACTTGGTGCATGAAATTGTGATCATCAACAATGGCGCCAAAGACTTTGAGCTCTCAAACGTGAATCACACTTTGTCACAACTTCGCACAACTAACCAGCAAGTGCACTGGGTCGTCCAGGTAATACCTTACGTGAGTAAGGGTCGATCCCACGGAGATTGTCGGCTTGAAGCAAGCTATAGTCACCTTGTAAATCTTAGTCAGGCGGATTCAAATGGGTGATAGAGTTTTCATAATTAAAATATAAATAAACATAAAATAAAGATAGAGATACTTATGTAATTCATTGGTGAGAGTTTCAGATAAGTGCATAGAGATGCTTTATCCCTCTTGAATCTCTGCTTTCCTACTGCCTTCATCCAATCCTTCATACTCCTTTCCATGGCAAGCTGTATGTTCGGGTTTCACCGGCGTCAATGGCTACCTCTCGTCCTCAGTGAAAATGGTCCAAATGCGCTATCACCGCACGGCTAATCATCTGTCGGTTCTCGATCATGTTGGAATAAAATCCAGTGATCTTTTTGCGTCTGTCACTACGCCCAACACTCGCGAGTTTGAAGCTCGTCACAGTCATCCCTTCCCAGATCCTACTCGGAATACCACAGACAAGGTTTAGACTTTCCGGATCTCAGGAATGGCCGCCAATAATTCTAGCTTATACCACGAAGACTCCGATCTTTCGGAATGGAGGCTAAGAGATATACGCTCAATCTTAAGTAGAACGGAAGTGGTTGTCAGTCACACGTTTATAGGTGAGAATGATGATGAGTGTCACAGATCATCACATTCATCAATTTGAAGTGCGAGTTAATATCTTAGAAGAAGAATAAGCATGAATTGAATAGAAGAACAATAGTAATTGCATTAATACTTGAGGAACAGCAGAGCTCCACACCTTAATCTATGGTGTGTAGAAACTCCACCGTTGAAAATACATAAGTGGTGAAGGTAGGCATGGCCATGAGGCCACCCTCCCCAAAATGTGACCAAGAGATCAAAAGATGATCAAATGATGAAAATACAATAGTAAAAGGTCCTATTTATAATGAAACTAGCTACTAGGGTTTACAAAAATATGTAATTGATGCAGAAATCCACTTCCGGACCCACTTGGTGTGTGCTTGGGCTGAGCATTGAGCTTCACATGTGTAGAGGCTTCTCTTGGAGTTAAACACCAGCTTTGGTGCCAGTTTGGGCATTTAACTCCAACTTTTATGCCAGTTCTGGCGTTTTGACTTCAGAATATGGCAGAGATGGGGCGTTTGAACGCCAGTTTGCGTCGTCAAAAATGAAGTATGAACTATTATATATTGCTGGAAAGTCTTGGATGCTACTTTCCAAAGCAATTGAGAGCGTGCCATTTGAAGTTTTGTAGCTCCTGAAAATTTACTTCGAGTGCAGGGAGGTCAGAATCCAACAGCATCTGCAGTCCTTTGTCAGCCTCTGAATCAGATTTGTGCTCAGATCCCTCAATTTCAACCAGAAAATACCTGAAATCACAGAAAAATACACAAACTCATAGTAAAGTCTAGAAATGTGAATTTTTCTTAAGAACTAATAAAAATATCCCAAAAAATAGCTAGATCCTACTAAAAACTACCTAAAAATAATGCCAAAAAGCGTAGAAATTATCCGCTTATCACAATGCCTCTTGAAAGATTTGCATCAGCCCCTGATTTATTGTTTCAGTGCAGAAGACAATATACCCATGTAACAGATTAATATAGCATCTAAACATAGCAGATTAATGTTCACTAACATATCAAATTTTGAAGATTAATATTCAAAAGCTTAGCCATTGCATCTAAACATAGCATCACTAACATAGCATATTTATGTTCACAAGCTTAGCCATTGCATATATGATCATATACATTTCAGATTTATATTTACAAACTTATCAATTGCATATATGATCATATACATATCAGATTAATATTCACAAGCCTCCAGTTGCATATATCAGCATATACATAGCAGACTTATATTCACAAACTTATCAGTTGCATATATCATCATATATATAGCAGATTTATATTCAAATCAAATTAGTTGCAAAAAAATTAGGTGATACCTTTTATTGGTCACTCATAAAAACCCACTTTCTTGATTCTCCAACGTCATTTAACAGCATCTCCAAGAACCACCCCCAACTGTCCTTAGTCTCTGCCTCTACTATAGCTACGGCAATGGGAAAGTAATTGTCATTTGGATCTCTGCCAACAGCAACTAGCAGCTGCTGTCCATGGTCGCCCTTCAAGTGACATCCATCCACGCCAATAATAGGTCTACACCCCACCAAGAAGCCTTTCTTTACTGCATCAAGGAACATGTACATTCTCATAAATCGGGGCTGGTGCATAATAGAAGGCCTATCAACCTATATGCTCAGACTAGGTCCTAGATTTGCCCTAAGTATCTCTGCACAGTAATCCCTTAGTTTAGCATACTGTTGGATTGCCCACCCATGTACCTCTTCTCTTGCCTTCCTCCTTGCCCAGTAAGCCTTACCAACACTGATATTGGCCATGTATTTATCTTGGATAGTCTGAATAACTGTCACAAGCTTCATCTCCTCCCCTCTAGTGATGTTATTTGCAATCTTCTTTGAGATCCAACTACTTGATGCAAGTCTTCCGCTGTAGTTCCTTCCACATGTATGCTTTCCATTCAGAGTCTTGATACGGAAACAGTCAGAACCCCCGACCTTACTCGCAAAACAAACCCACTTGCACATTCTCTTTCTTCCTTTGCAAACAACTCTACACCTCACCTTATCATTTTTTCGAAACCTATTGTCCCTACCATTCAATAGAGCATGCTCCTTAACAGCCTCTTTGAATTGCCTAAGTGATTTAAATTCCAGCCCCACCTGAAATTCATACTCTCTATTCATCTCTGCCTCATTGTATTTAGGGAACCTCCTCTTTTTTATCATATCATCAGAGTCCCCCTCATAACTGTCTATGTCATCAGTCTCATATCCATCAGATATGCCCCCAACTTGCTCATCACCCTTCCTTAAACCTTCATCACCTTCAGCTCTTCCAGCTACTGCAGTTCCCTCATTATTTAGTGGGCCAGTAAATCCCCCAAATGCATTTGATGGTGGATCATTATCCTCCACCTCAAACCCAAAGTGATCCTCATGGTCACCATCATCAGCACTATCATCAAATACCTCTTCTTCAGTAGAAAGCTCTGACTTAGCATCCACTTCAACCTCTAGTAACACATCATCAACAGCACTGTATTTACCTTCCTCTGGCACATAATCAGCATCAGTTGAAGTGATTTCAATCCCGTTACTTTCTCTGGCTCCATCAACAACATATACCTCGCAATGTTTGCAGGAACTTGACACCAGTGACCTAGCCATTCTCATTGCATCCCCATCGGACTTCAACTCTCTAAGACCTGATTTCAAATCCATCCCAGGTTCCTTGTACCAGACCCTAGCGAAACCCTTATACCCTAGTTGCTTTAGCTGACTGACAATCTCTTGCAATGACCATTCATCAACCTCAAAATATAAATCCTCCACAACCATTCCTCCTAAATACTCTAATTGTTGTCCACTGTCAACAAATTTGCCACCATGGTGGATTTCGATACTGAAATCCAAATCACCCAAAAATGCATACCAAAAAAAATAATGCCATAAATCCCCCTTCAAACAGTTTTGGAAACAAAAAAGAAGCTCTAATAAACAATATGACAAATTTTTCCAGGAGAAAAAAACAAAACCCTTCAACGACTGAAAGGTTGAGCGTTGTCTTACCTAGAGGTAGAAGCAACACCTACGACGACGGCAGTGATGCCTGGTGCACGAAAATTACATTCACACTATGTAATTTCGCACAACTAACCAGCAAGTGCACTGGGTCGTCCAAGTAATACCTTACATGAGTAAGGGTCAATCCTACGGAGATTGTTGGCTTGAAGAAAGCTATGGTTATCTTATTATTCTTAGTCAGGATACCGATAGGGTTTTTAGTTTCAGTTGTAAAAAGTAAAACAGCATAAAATTAGTAATTGTTAGGCAGTAATAGAGAATATGTTGGAGTTTTGGAGATGCTTTATCTTCTGAATCTCTGCTTTCCTACTGTTATCTTCTTCACGCACGCAAGGTTCCTCCTACGGCAAGCTGCGTGTTGGTGGATCACTGTTGTCAATGGCTTCCATCCGTCCTCTCAGTGAAAATGGTCCAAATGCGCTATCATCGCACGGCTAATTATCTGTCGGTTCTTGATCATGTCAGAATAGGATCCATTGATACTTTTGTGTCTGTCACTATGCCCAACACTCGCAAGTCTGAAGCTCGTCACAGTTATCCAATCCCTGAATCCTACTCGGAATACCACAGACAAGGTTTAGACTTTCCGGATTCTCAAGGATGCTGCCAATGAATTCTAGCTTATACCATGAAGATTCTGATTAAGAAATCCAAGAGATATTCATTCAATCGAAGGTAGAACGGAGGTGGTTGCCAGGCACGCGTTCATAGATTGAGAATGGTGATGAGTGTCACGGATCATCACCTTCATCATGGTTAAGTACGAATGAACATCTTAAAGAGAAACAAGCGTGTTTGAATAGAAAACAAAAATAATTGCATTAATTCATCGAGAGGCTGCAGAGCTTCTCACCCCCAACAATGGAGTTTAGAGACTCATGCAGTCAAAAAGTACAAAGTTCAGATCTAAAATGTCATGAGATCCAAAATAAGTCTTTAAAAGTTGTTTAAATACTAAACTAGTAAACTAGGTTTACAGAAAATGAGTAAACTAAGATGGATAGTGAAGAAATCCACTTCTGGGGCCCACTTGGTGTGTGCTGGGGCTGAGACTTGAGCTTCTTACGTTCCTGGGCTGTTTCTGGAGTTAAATGTCAGGTTGTAACCTGTTTCTGGCATTTAACTCCAACTTGCAACCTGTTTCTGGCGTTCAACTCCAAAATGCAACATAGAACTGGAATTAAACGCCAGTTTACATCGTGTATCTTTGAGAAAAGTATAAACTATTATATATTGCTGGAAAGCCCTGGATGTCTACTTTCCAACCCAATTGAGAGCGCGCCAATTGGACTTCTGTAACTCCAAAAAATCCATTCCGAGTGCAGGGAGGTTAGAATCCAACAGCATGAGCAGTCCTTTTTCAGCCTGAATCAGATTTTTGCTCAGCTCCCTCAATTTCAGCCAGAAAATACCTGAAATCACAGAAAAACACATAAACTTATAGGAAAGTCCAGAAATATAAATTTTGCCTAAAAACTAATAAAAATATACTAAAAGCTAACTAAAACATACTAAAAACTATATGAAATTACCCCAAAAAGCGTATAAAATATCCGCTCATCACAATACCAAACTTAAACTATTGCTTGTCCTTAAGAAACTAGATAAATAAAATAGGATAAAAAGAAATCAAGAAGCAATAATATCTCAGAGTTTTAAGTGAAGCTCAGATTCTAATTAGATGAGCGGGACTAGTAGCTTTTTGCTTCCGAACAGTTTTGGCATCTCACTTTATCCCTTGAAATTCAGAATGATTGGCATCTATAGGAACTCAGAATTCAGATAGTATTATTGATTCTCCTAGTTTAGTATGTTGATTCTTGAACACAACTACTTTATGAGTCTTGGCCGTGGCCCTAAGCACTTTGTTTTTCAGTATTACCACCGGATTCATAAATGCCACAGACACATAACTGGGTGAACCTTTTTAGATTGTGACTCAGCTTTGCTAACATCCCCAATTAGAGGTGTCCAGAGTTCTTAAGCACACTCTTTTACTTTGGATCACGACTTTAACCACTCAGTCTCAAGCTTTTCG
>NC_029780.3:17112095-17155454 GCF_000817695.3 Arachis duranensis | reverse complement strand
GTTTAAAGGGCTATTGGCTTTTTTTTTACCTCTTTTGCTTCTCTCTTTTTTTTCACTGCTTTTTCTTGCTTCAAGAATCAATTTCATGATTTTTCAGATCAGCAATAATATTTGTCTTGTTCATCATTCTTTCAGGAGCCAACAATTTTAACATTCATAAAATTCAATATAAAAAATATGCACTGTTCAAGCATTCATTCAGAAGACAAAAAGTATTGTCACCACATATAAATAATTAGAATTTTCCTTATTAAGAACTCGTAAAAAATATTGCCTCTTTATTCTAAAAATCTACTATTTTATTCATGTTTGATGATGATGAGAAAAATAAATTATAGCTTAATTGGAGATAAAATCAAAATAGAGATACTAATTACTACTACTTCATATATGACTTATAAGGTAAATTCCTAATAAGAACAATTATCACAGAGTTAAAGCTAAGATTAGGACTCAACAACCTTTATTTTGGGAGGTCGATGCTCCCTTAGTCTGTGGAGTGTGTGGTCCTTCAAGAGACAGCTTCTGACGCTTCAGTTCCCTCATTTCATGCCTCTGCTCCTCTTGTTCCCCAAGCAGTTTGCAAATCATGCTATTTTGATTTTTTTGTTCTTCCTTTAGTTGGTCCATAGCTTCTTGCAACTTGGTGATAGATGCTTCAAGACGCTCCCAGTATTCAATTTGAGGGATTTCCGGGAGGAACTCCTGTGCTCTCCTCTTGATGGGGTCGTCCTGCACTTGTTATCCTTTCATTGACTTTTTGGTGATTGGTCGGTCAACTGAGATATACTCAGTCACTCCCATCTTCACCCCAGCATCTTTACATAGCATAGAGATTAAGCTTGGATAAGCCAATTTGGCATCTTTGGAGTTCTTGTTTGCAATTGTGTAAAGTTCACAAGAAATCAGCTGATGAACTTCCACTTTTTTTCCCAACATAATACAATGGATCATTACTGCTCTTTTGATGGTGACTTCAGAGCAGTTGCTAGTGGGCAGTATAGAACGCCCATTAAAGTCCAGCCAGCCTCTAGTGACTGGTTTGAGATCTCCTCTCTTGAGTTGGTTTAGGACACCCTTTGTGCTGGTTGTCCACTTGGTTCCAGGGAGGCATATGTCCTCTAGAATTTTGTCCAAGCTCTATATGTCCTCTAGAATTTCGTCCAAGCCCTTATTTGTTCTCATCATTCTCCTATTAAAGGAGTCTGGGTCATCTTTCAGCTAAGGTAGCTTAAAGATTTCCCTGATTTTGTCAAGGAGAAGGTGAACAATCTTCCCTCTGACCAAAGTCCGATAATCATAGAAAGCGGCTCCAGCTATTCTCTGCCTATCTGTTTGCCACAGATTAGAGTAGAATTCCTGAACCATGTTCCTTCCCACCTTTGTTTCAGGATTAGCTAGGATTTCCCAGCTCCTGTTTCGAATTTGCTCTTGGATCTCTGGATATTCGTCTTCTTTCAGATCGAATTTAACTTCTGGGATCACTGACCTTAGACCCATTATTTTGTAGTAATGGTCTGAATGTTCTTTGGTTAATAACTTCCTTTGATTCCAAAGTGGTTTTAGAATATTCTCTTTCTTGCCTCTTGGAGTGGTTTATTTTCCCTTAGGAGCCATGATCTTAGTGGGTATTGGTTTAGTGATCACGGATAAACACACCAAACTTAGAGGTTTGCTTGCCCTCAAGCAAAAGAAAAGAAAAGAGAAGGATAGAAGGAGAGCCAATTTTTTGAATTATGGAGGGGAGGAGAGGAGGGAGGCCGAACTAGGATTTAAAGGGAAGGGGTGGGTTTTTCGAAAATTTTGAAGGAGATATGATAGAAGATATAATTTGTAAAAGATAAGTATGATAGGAAAAAGATGCAATTTAAAATTGAAAAGATATGAAAGATATTTAAAAAAATAAATCTGAATTTTGAAAAGAGGATATGATGAATTTAAAAGAAAAGATTTGAGAAGAATTTAAAAAGATAATTGAGTTTTGAAAAAGATTTGAAAAGAAGTTGGAGAGGATTTGAAAAGGATTTGTGTTTATGAATTAAGATACATTTGATATCTTTGAAAAAGGATTTGAAAAATTAGGATTAAAAATTTTTGGAATTGAAGTTTGGAATATGAGAGTTTGTAACATGTTTATGTAAGAAATCATGAATTGAAACATAAAAATTGGAAAAAGTTTGAATTGAAAACGAATTTACCTCCTCCCCATAATACTGGCGTTAAACGCCCAAACAATACATGTTTTGGGAATTTAACGCCCATTTGTAGCTTCTCCTGGGCGTTTAACGCCCAGCTGTTGCTTCTGGCTGGCGTTAAACGCCAGGAACTCTTTTCTCACTGGGCGTTTTTCTGAACACCCAGGACGTTGTAAATCTGGCATTAAACGCCCAGAAGATGCTTCTTTCTGGCGTTTAACACCCAGATGTGAACTCATGCTTCTTTCTTTATTGTCTTTAGCTGGACTATTACTTAGCTTTAATCAAGTCTCAGTTTTGAGCAGTCTTGCTCAAAATTGCTTTCAATATAATGTTTGACTCTCTGTCCATTAATAATGAACTTTTTGTCAGAGTCATTATCCTGAAGCTCTACGTATCCATATGGTGACACACTTGTAATCACATAGGGACCTCTCCACCGGGATTTCAATTTCCCGGAAAATAATCTGAGTCTAGAATTAAACAGCAGAACTTTCTGCCCTAGCTCAAAGACTCTAGAGGACAGCTTCTTATCATGCCATCTTTTTGCTTTCTCTTTGTAAATTTTTGCATTTTTGAAAGTATTGAGTCTGAATTCCTCTAACTCATTTAACTGGAGTAATCATTTTTCTCCAGCTAACTTGGCATAAAGGTTTATGAATTTGGTTGCCCAGTAGGCCTTATGTTCCAATTCCACTGGCAAGTGACAGGCTTTTTCAAACACAAGCTAGTATGGAGAGGTCCCTATAGGAGTCTTGAATGCTGTTCTGTATGCCCACAGAGCATCATCCAAGATTCTTGCCCAATCCTTTCTACGGTTAATCACAGTCCGTTCCAGGATTCTTTTAAGTTCTCTATTAGAGACTTCAGCTTGCCCATTTATCTGTGGATGATATGGAGATGCCACCCTGTGGCTAACTCCATATCGGACCATAGCAGAGTAAAACTGTTTATTGCATAAATGAGTGCTCCCATCACTAATTAGTATTCTAGGGACACCAAATCTGCTGAAGATGTGTTTCTGGAAGAATTTCAGCACTTAGTATCATTAGTGGGTGTTGCAATAGCTTCCACCCACTTGGATACATAATCCACTGCCACCAGAATATAAGTGTTTGAGTATGATAGTGGGAAAGGCTACATGAAGTCAATACCCCATACATCAAACAACTCAATCTCCAAGATCCCTTGTTGAGGCATGGCATAACTGTGAGGCAGATTGCTAGATCTTTTGGCAACTGTCATAATTAAGTACAAACACTCGGGAGTCTTTATAGAGAGTAGGCCAGTAGAAGCCACTTTGGAGTACTCTTGTGGCTGTTCGCTTACTTCCAAAATGTCCTCCATATTGCGATCCATGGCAATGCCATAGGATCTTCTATGCTTCTTCTTTAGGCACACATCTACGGATTATGTCGTCAGCACATCTCTTGAAGAAATATGGTTCATCCCAAAGATAGTACTTTGCATCTGTGATCAATTTCTTTGATTGCTGCCTACTATACTCTTTGGGTATGAATCTCACAGCCTTGTAGTTTGCAATGTCTACAAACCATGGTACTTCCTGGATGGCAAAGAGTTGCTCATCTGGAAAGTTTTCAGAGATCTCAGTAAAAAGGAGGGACGCCCCTTCTACTGGTTCTATTCGGGACAGGTGATCTGCTACTTGGTTCTCTGTCCCTTTTCTATCTCTTATTTCTATATCAAACTCTTGCAAAAGTAACACCCATCTGATGAGTCTGGGTTTTGAATCCTGCTTTGTGAGTAGATATTTAAGAGCAGCATGGTCAGTATACACAATCACTTTTGATCCTACTAAATAAGATCTAAACTTGTCAATGGCGTAAACCACTGCAAGTAACTCTTTTTCTGTGGTTGTATAGTTCTTCTGTGCGTCATTTAAAACATGACTGGCATAGTAAATTACGTGCAGAAGCTTGTCATGCCTTTGTCCCAACACTGCACCAATGACATGGTCACTGGCATCACACATTAGTTCAAATGGTAATGTCCAATCTGGTGCAGAGATGACTGGTGTTGTGACCAGCTTAGCTTTCAAACTCTCAAATGCCTGCAGACACTCCTTATCAAAGATAAATGGCGTGTCAGCAGCTAGCAGATTACTCAGAGGTTTGGCATTTTTTGAAAAATCTTTTATAAACCTCCTCTAGAATCCTGCATGCCCCAGAAAGCTTCTGATTGCCTTAACATTGGCAGGTGGTGGTAATTTTTCAATTACCTCTACCTTAGCTTGATCCACCTCTATTCCATTGTTCGAAATTTTGTGCCCAAGGACAATTCCTTCAGTCACCATATAGTGACATTTCTCCCAGTTTAAAACTAGGTTAGTCTCTTGGCACCTCTTTAGAACAAGTGCTAGATGGTCAAGGCAGGAGCTAAATGAGTCTCCAAATACTGAAAAGTCATCCATGAAGACTTCCAGAAATTTTTCCACCATATCAGAAAAAATAGAGAGCATGCACCTTTGAAAAGTTGCAGGTGCATTGCACAGACCAAATGGCATCCTTCTGTATGCAAATACTCCGGATGGACATGTGAATGCTATTTTTTCTTGATCCTGGAGATCTACTGTAATTTGATTATAACCTGAATATCCATCCAGGAAGCAGTAGTATTCATGACCTGCTAGTCTCTCTAGCATCTGGTCTATGAATGATAAAGGAAAATGATCCTTTCTGGTAGCTGTATTGAGCCTTCTGTAATCAATACACATACGCCACCCTGTAACTGTTCTTGTAGGAACCAGTTCATTTTTTTCATTATGAACCACTGTCATGCCACCCTTCTTAGGGATGACTTGGACAGGGCTTACCCAGGGGCTATCAGAAATAGGATAAATAATCCCAACCTCTAGTAATTTAGTGACCTCCTTCTGCACCACCTCCTTCATGGCTGGATTCAGCCGCCTCTGTGGTTGAACTACTGGCTTAGCGTCATCCTCCAATAGGATCTTGTGCATGTATCTGGCTGGGATAATGCCCTTAAGATCACTGATGGACCACCCAAGAGCTGTCTTGTGTGTCCTTAACACTTGAATTAGTGCTTCCTCTTCCTGTGGCTCTAAGGTAGAGCTTATGATTACAGGAAACGTATCATCTTCTCCTAGAAGTGCATATTTCAGGGATGGTGGTAATGGCTTGAGCTCGGGTTTGGGAGGTTTCTCCTCTTCCTGATGGATTTTCAGAGGTTTTATTATTCTCTCTGGTTCCTCCAGATCAGGCTGAGCATCTTTAAAGATATTCTCTAACTCTGATTCGAGACTCTCAGTTATATTGACCTCTTTTACCAGAGAGTCAATAATATCAATGCTCATGTAGTCGTTTGGGGTGTCTGGATGCTGCATAGCTTTGACAACATTCAGCTTAAACTCGTCCTTATTGACTCTCAGGGTTACTTCTCCTTTTTAGACGTCAATGAGGGTTCGTCCAGTTGCTAGGAAAGGTATTCCTAGAATGAGAGTTGCACTCTTGTGCTCTTCCATTTCCAGCACCACAAAGTCAGTGGGAAAGGCAAATAGCCCAACCTTGATAATTATGTCTTCAATCACGCCTGATGGGTATTTAATGGAGCCATCAGCAAGTTGGAGACATATCCGGGTTGGTTTGACTTCTTCAGTCAAACCAAGCTTTCTGATGGTAGATGCAGGTATTAGGTTGATACGTGCCCCAAGATCACATAAAGCTTGCTTAGTACAAGTACCTTCTAATGTGCATGGTATCATGAAGCTTCCGAGATCTTTAAGCTTCTCAAGTAAGCTTTTCAGAATGACTGCACTGCATTCTTCAGTGAGGTAAACTTTTTCAGTTTCTCTCCAATCCTTCTTATGACTTAAGATCTCTTTCATGAACTTAGCATAAGAGGGTATTTGCTCAAGTGCCTCTGCAAATAGAATATTTATTTCAAGAGTTCTAAGATAGTCTGCAAAGCAGACAAATTGCTTATCCTGTTCTGCTTGGCGGAGTTTCTGAGGATAAGGCATTTTGGCTTTGTATTCCTCAACCTTAGTTGCTGCAGGTTTATTTCCTACAGATATGGTTGGAGAAGCCTTTTTAGAGGGGTTGCTATCAGCACTTGTATGTGTCTGATCCCCCACTGACATTTGAATGCCAGGGGTGGAAGCTGGAGTGGCGTTAAACGCCAACTCCTTACCTGTTTCTGGCGTCTGAATGCCAGAACTGAGCTTTTTTTGGGCAACGCCAATTCCTTACTTGTTTCTGGCGTTTGAACGCCAGAACTGAGCATGGGTTGGACGTTCAACGCCAGTTCTCCATCCTTTTCTGGCGTTTGAGCACTAGAATTATTCCTCTCTGGGATCTTACTGTCCTCAGAGGGATTTTGGGTAGCAGTTTGTTCATTTCTTGGCTTCCTGCTGCCTTGACGTGAGGTATTTAATATTTTTCCATTTCTTAATTGAACTGCTTGGCACTCTTCTGTTATTTGTTTTGATAACTGCTGTTCTGTTTGCTTCAACCGCACTTCCATATTCATATTAGCTATTCTTGTTTCTTGCAATATCTCCTTGAATTCGACTAGCTGTTTTGTCAGAAATCTAATTGCTGATTGAATTCAGTAACTTGTTCTGCAGGAATGAGTTCAGCAGTTACTGTTTTAGCCTCTTCTTTCATGGAATATTCACTGCTTAGGTACAGATGCTGATTTCTGGCAACTGTATCAATGAGCTCTTGAGCTTCCTCAATTGTCTTTCTCATGTGTATAGATCCACCAGCTGAGTGGTCTAGAGAAATCTGAGCTTTCTTTGTAAGCCCATAATAGAAGATGTCTAACTGCACCCACTCTGAAAATATTTCAGAGGGGTATTTTCTTAGCATCTCTCTGTATCTCTCCCAGGCATCATAAAGGGATTCATTATCTCCTTGTTTAAAGCCTTGGATGCTCAGCCTTAGCTGTGCCATCCGTTTTGGAGGGAAGTATTGATTCAGGAATTTTTCTGACAACTGTTTCCATGTCCTTATGCTAGCCTTAGGTTGGTTATTTAACCACCTCTTAGCTTGGTCTTTTACAGCAAATGAAAATAGTAATAATCTGTAGACATCCTGATCTACTTCCTTATCATGTACTGTGTCAGCAATTTGTAAAAACTGTGCCAGAAACTCTGTAGGTTCTTCTTGTGGAAGACCGAAATATTGGCAATTTTGCTGCACCATGATAATGAGCTGAGAATTCAACTCAAAACTATTGACTCCGATGGAGGGTATACAGATACTACTCCCATATGAAGCAGTATTGGGGTTAGCATATGACCCCAGAGTCCTTCTGGACTGTTCATTTCCACTTAGATCCATGATGGAGAAAGGAAAATGATGTGGATTTATTTTATTTATTTTATTATATAAGAAAAATAATTTTCAAAATAATAAAATAAAATAAAAACTAAAATAAAAAGAATAAAAATAAAAATTTTGAAAATATTTTGTGAAGATTTTCGAAAAAGTGAGGAGAGAGAAAGTGGTTAGGATATTTTTTTGAAAAAGATATGATTTTAAAATTTTAAAATTGAAATCTGAATTTTTATGAAAAAATTTCAAAATATTTGCTTAAAAATAGTTAGAAAAGATATTTTTTATTTTTGAATTTTATTATGAAAGAGAAAAACACACAAAAGACATAAGACTTAAAATTTTTAAATCCAATGCTCCTTGTTTTCGAAAATTTTGGAGGAAAAACACCAAGGCACACCAAACTTAAAAATTTTAAGATCAAAACACAAAGAAGGCTCAAGAACATCTTGAAAACTCACAAGAACACCAAGAACAAAAAGAAAGAACACCAAACTTAAAATTTTTAGAAAACCAATTTAAAATTTTGGAAAACTAAAGAAAAATTAACAAGAAAACACCAAACTTAAAGTTTGGCACAAGTTTTAATCAAAGAAAAATTATTTTTGAAAAAGTTTTAAAAAGAAGATACCCAATTACCAAGAACACAAACCAACGCTCTAGCCAATTGAGCTATAAGTGTAACGTGTTTTAAAGAGGTATCTTTAATAAATAAAAATATTTTTTGAAAACTAATATTTTGAAAAATGCACAAGAAAAACAAGAAAAGACACAAAACAAGACAAACCAAAGATCAAACAAGAAAAATTTGACAAGAACAATTTGAAGATCAAGGAAGAACAAAGAACATGCAATTCGAAAATTGAAAGACAAAGAAAAGCATGCAATTGACACCAAACTTAAAACATGACACTAAACTCACACAAAAGACTCTAAGAAAAATTTAAAACTAATAAAGAAAAATAATATCTTTGAAAAATTTTTTTAAAAGGAATAATATAAGATGCAATCCTAGTGGCTCTAAACAATAAAAAAGACAAATTTTTTCTAATATAAGTAACAAGATAAACCGTCAGTTGTTCAAACTTGAACAATCCCCGACAACGGCGCCAAAAACTTGGTGCACGAAAATTACACTCACACTATGTAATTCCGTATAACTAACCAGCAAGTGCACTGGGTCGTCCAAGTAATACATTACGTGAGTAAGGGTCGATCCCACGGAGATTGTTGGCTTGAAGCAAGCTATGAATATCTTATTATTCTTAGTCAGGATACCGATAGGGTTTTTAGTTTCAGTTGTAAAAAGTAAAAGAGCATAAAATTAGTAATTGTTACGCAGTAATGGAGAATATGTTGGAGTTTTGGAGATGCTTTATCTTCTGAATCTCTGCTTTTCTACTGTCATCTTCTTCACGCACGCAAGGTTCCTCCTATAGCAACCTATGTGTTGGTGGATCACCGTTGTCAATGGCCACCATCCGTCCTCTCAGTGAAAATGGTCCAAATACGTTGTCACCGCACGACTAATCATCTGTCGGTTCTCGATCATGTCGGAATAGGATCCATTGATCCTTTTGCGTCTGTCACTACGCCCAACACTCGCGAATTTGAAGCTCGTCACAGTCATCCAATCCCTGAATCCTACTCGGAATACCACAGACAAGGTTTAGACTTTCCGGATTCTCAAGGATGCTGCCAATGAATTCTAGCTTATACCACGAAGATTCTAATTAAGAAATCCAAGAGATATTCATTCAATCGAAGGTAGAACGGAGGTGGTTGTCAGGCACGCGTTCATAGATTGAGAATGGTGATGAATGTCACGGATTATCACCTTCATCATGGTTAAGTACGAATGAACATCTTAAAGAGAAACAAGCGTGTTTGAATAGAAAACAGAAATAATTGCATTAATTCATCGAGACGTTGCAGAGCTCCTCACCCCCAACAATGGAGTTTAGAGACTCATGCCGTCAAAAAGTACAAAGTTCAGATCTAAAATATCATGAGATCCAAAATAAGTCTTTAAAAGTTGTTTAAATACTAAACTAGTAAACTAGGTTTACAGAAAATGAGTAAACTAAGATGGATAGTGCAGAAATCCACTTCTGGGGACCACTTGGTGTGTGCTAGGGCTGAGACTTAAACTTCTCACGTGCCTGGGCTGTTTCTAGAGTTAAATGTCAGGTTGTAACCTGTTTTTGGCGTTTAACTCCAACTTGCAACCTATTTCTGGCGTTCAACTCCAGAATGCAACATGGAACTGGTGTTAAACGCCAGTTTACGTCATTTATCTTCGAGCAAAGTATGAACTATTATATATTGCTGGAAAGCCCTGGATGTCTACTTTCCAACCCAATTGAGAGCGCGCCAATTGGACTCTTGTAGCTCCAAAAAATCCATTTCGAGTGCAGGGAGGTCAGAATCCAACAACATCAGTAGTCCTTTTTCAGCCTGAATCAGATTTTTGCTCAGCTCCCTCAATTTCAGCCAGAAAATACCTGAAATCACAAAAAAAAACACACAAACTCATAGTAAAGTCCAGAAATATGAATTTTGCCTAAAAAATAATAAAAATATACTAAAAACTATATGAAATTACCCCAAAAAGCGTATAAAATATCTGCTCATCAATGTCGGAGACGCGTTACCCTCCAGCAATATTCCGGTGGAGTTGATCTCGGCAGCAGAGCGAGTTGGCAAGCAATGAATGTGAACGAGTTTCTTCTCTAAGTTTGGGAGAAGAGAAGAGAACGAACAGTTTCTAAGTGTGGGAGGGTAAAATGGTATTTCAGAGAAATACGAGTGAAAGAGAATTGGGAATTTCACATAAAGTTACAGAATCTTTAACTTAGGAACAGAATATTCCGTTAACTCTAACTGTTTGGTCACGGTAAGGACCTAATTGAAAAAAAAAATAGGTGTAGGGACCCAATTAAAAGGAAAAAAAGTGTAGGGACCTAATTGAAAATTTCGCGAAACTATAGGGACCAACGGAGTAATTAAACCTATTTTTATTGTATTTTTTTATTCATATGACACCTATTGTTGATATAATTTTTTATTTTAATTTGTTTTTATGATATTTTTATTATTTTTTGTTTATATAAATTCTTTTTTCTATCCTTTATTGTACTATATTTATTTTGTGTATAAAAATTTTATTTAGTTTTATTCATATAAATTTTATTTACTTTTTATTGTAATTTTTTTGTTCATATAATATATGTTGTTGGCTGTAATTATTATATATTATGTTTGTATGAAATTTTTTTCGTTTTTATTATACTTCTGGTCGTACTTTATTTTCGTTTTTATTATATACTAATTATAAGTGACAAAAAAGTCATGAATAATAAAAATTTATAATCTAAAATGATACTAAATTAAAGAATACTAACTATATTAAAAAAATTATAGAATATTTTCTTTTGGTTTGACATTATAAGATGTATAGTACTCCTTTTAGTGTTTTTATGTATTAAAATTTATTTTATTAACTTTTATATGTTACTTTACTTTAGTAGGTGAATATTAATTTTATTATAACATGAAGTAATAAGATTTATTCAAATATTTAAAATAAAATGATAGGATAATATAAAAAATTATTTAAATTAATATTTTTTTAGTAATTTTTCATCTAAAAAAGTGATTTTGAGTAAGTATAATCCAAACAACATTTATTTTATTATAATTCATTTTGATATAAAAATTGTCAAATATAAATCACATTAACACAAACTTATTTTTCATAAAAAATAAGTTTAAAAATCAATTTTATATATATTTCACTTTACAAATTGTAATCCAAACGCACACTAAAACGCTGAGGACTAAGAGTGATTAATTTTAGTTAAAGACCAAAAAATTCCTTTAAAATTTTGTAGGATCCATTTGAATAAATTAAATACTCTAATTTTTTTGTTTTGACCAAGAATACCACTTCCAATAGCACCGTCCTTTCACCCAATTGCCACCAAACTCACTCCCCCTTTTCCAAACAACACACAACCACCTCAGCAATCTCCCAAAACCATTTTCGATATTTCATCGGGAACGAGAACACCCTCTCCTCACATCCACCACCACCAAACTCTCCCTCTGTTTCTCATGGCTCTCTCCTCTCTCTTCTCCCTAAAATCCCTCGCCGTCCTGGTGGTCCTGATGGCCATTCCCTTAGGCATCATCGTATCCCTCGAACGAGCCCAACCGTCAACCCACGTGTACAACTACCACGGCACTGGAGGGTGGCTGAGGGAGTGCGCCAAGTGGGACCCAACTAATCGTCGCTTCATAGTCTCGTTCTTCGAAGGCGGTGTAGGCGAGGTTCGGGTGCCGGAAGAGGCGGAGAAGGAGGTTCTGTTGGAGGAGGTGACGACGGTGATGGAAGTGAATTTGTCCGGAAACTCGTCCCTTGGAATCTCGGTCGACACGCAGAGGAACCGGGTTCTCGTTGTTCACGCCGATGTGTTTGGAAACCGGTATAGTGCACTCTCCGCATATGATTTGTCCACGTGGCAGAGGCTCTTTCTTACACAACTCAGCGGTCCAAGTAAGCTCTTCCCTTCTCTGTTCAACTGCTTCGTGTATTCGATATTCGCACTACCTTCAGTATTCGTACGCTCATAAATCATAAGTCATAGCATACACAGTTCATTTAAAATGTTTCTGTCCTTTCTTTTTATGAAAAAAAATGATTTATTTAATTATCATAATTAAAATTTAGTTCTAGAAAGAAAAACACAGTTGTGATTTTTATTATTGCAAAATTAAACTAGTTGTTTATTTAATAATCCTTGCGGGGGAAATTATTTTAAATTCAAAAGAAACAAAAATGATGAAAGTAATTTTAAATAAAGTGAACTACGCTATTAAAATTTTTTATTTTATTTTATTTTTTACTTCTTTAGAATTAGAACGTTGCATAAAGCTGAACTATTCATTGTTCAATATGTTCTTTTAGCAACATGCTATCTCAATGTGCGCTTGTGTTGCTATTGCGCTTGTGTTGCTATTATCTTTATGTCTTTATTATAATCTTTTCAATCTCAAAAATATATTTAATTATTTACACGTTTGGCACGCTATGCCTGGCAGATTATTCTCAAGTAGATGCTTTTTATTGTTTTTTTCTCAGGGTTAAAAATAAGGTGCAAAAATTTGCCTGACTTATTAAAATATGTTAAAAATTAATATTATTTAAAAATATAAAAATAAATAATTATTAAATATTTAAACTTTATCATAAAAATAAGTTAAACAAAAATTAAGCACTAAATTATAAATATTATAGAATTCATCTAAAAATAATATCGAAAAGATTTCTCCTTACAATTATTTTACTAGGAAAAATAATCAAACTTTTTATAAATATAAAAAATTAATTAGAAAAAAATATTTATAAATTTATTTATATTTTGATAATTGTTATCTAGATTAATTTTTTTATCAATAATAGGTTTACCATTGTAATTATTTTTTAGTAAGAGTACATAAAGAGTACATAGTATATAAGGTGTAATAACTCAATAAATATTTTCAAAAGGAATTTTTCATTCTCTTCAACAATGAGAAGAACTTATTTTTTCTAAAAAAAAATATAATTACAATGATAAGTCTATTATTGATAAAAAAAAAAGTAATCTAGGTAACAATAATAAATATAAAATGAGTTTAATTTTATTTCTTATAAATAGTAATGAATGTAAATCTAATTTGATTATATTATTTATAAAATTTAATTCTAAATATAACCATGGCACTATTATATTTTTTTTATTAGTGTCTAATTGTTTTGCGTCACATATTCATGTATAAAATTTGAAAAATTGTATAGCAAAAAACTTTAATTTTCGGGGATTGTGAGTGCAATAATGTGTTTTCTTTAACATACAAGCATTTTCTCTTCGCTATTTTGCAAATAATTTACCTTTCTTTTGTTATTTTGGTTATAATTAAATGTATGTCATAGTAATAAATATATAATTAATTTGTTACGAGCAACAAAGTAGAATTCTTATTTTACATCAAATGTTTGTCAATTATTCTTAGTCAAAATTGACGAAATCAACAAATGTTAAGATAAAGTATTCTTTTCCCATTTAGTTCACTAATTTGAGCTTGCGTTGCTTCTGGCCATGGTTTAATCCTTGGTAGAATGGTAGGTACGAAAATTGAACGGAAAGATTTCGCGAATTTGTATCAGATTTAAGACATGAAGAGTGTATAACGCTGTCTAAATCGTTCGACATTTATGCAAGTGTAATGTAGTAGTCTATTCCGTTGTCATATGGATGATTGTTACAGCTTATATCACCTCAATAAATCCATCATGGAATTTGAAAACATGTGCAAGCAAACATATTGAAAAGGAAAGGTCCTACCTCCGTCTTTCTCATTGCATGCCCTTTTTATATCTTTTGTTGGCTCCTACATAGAGTATATTTCATGTTGTGTTGGCTTCAACCTAGTTTTTTGTGGTAGTATTGCGATTGCAAAATTTTTAGATCAGAAATTCTAGGGAACTAGTTTCTTTTGGCCAACACTACATATCTATATGATTACACCCACGATTGTCAAGCATTTTTCATAGAGATATTTGGTTTAATTCATTTTCAATATGTATTTTATATTACAATATATATTTTATATGAATGACTGATTTATGGTGTACATCTAGC
The DNA here is from genome assembly GCF_000817695.3 of Arachis duranensis. Taxonomy (NCBI): domain Eukaryota; kingdom Viridiplantae; phylum Streptophyta; class Magnoliopsida; order Fabales; family Fabaceae; genus Arachis; species Arachis duranensis. Next base: position 17,141,255 of record NC_029780.3, on the reverse strand, counting down.
GTGAATGTGGAGTAATACACATGGACTAGTATACTTTGCAAACACATAAGCCTTACTAATAATACCATCATCATATTCATCATCATATTTTATGCCAACATATCATCTATACGATGCTAGTGCTGTGCTATTTTGTGGTACAATTATGCCTATATCCATGTTCTTTTTTGTCTTTTTAGCTTTTCATGTAATAATGACAGATTTCCAACATTGGATGTAGGTGACGAGAAATCTTTTGCCGATGATGTTGATGTTGATGCAGAAGGCAATGCATATGTCACTGATGCAAAAGCCGGCAAAATATGGAAGGTTGGGGTGGAAGGGAACCTCATAACGATTATAAGAAACCCTCTCTTCACCCCAAAAGAATGGTACAAGAAATTCGTAGCCCTAAACGGAATTGTTTACCACCCAGATGGGTTCCTGATTGTGATTCACACTTTCAGTGGCAACTTGTTCAAGATTGATTTGACAAAAGGTGAGGAAGTGAAGGTGATTAAGGTAGCCGGAGGACCCCTATATTTCGGAGACGGTTTAGCGCTGTTGTCTCCTACTAAATTGGTAGTTGCTGGGAATCCTTCTGGAAGATTAGTTGCGAGCAAAGATGGGTGGGAAACTGCTGCTGTTGTGTCGAAATTCTCAGGGCCTATGCATCGCTTGGCAACTTCAGCTACTGTTAAGGATGGGAAGCCGTATTTAAACCACATGATTGGAATTGGTTACCCCAAAAAGAAGTTTGCTATTGTAGAAGCAGTTTTTTAAGAGAATGTTTTTTTTCTGTTTTTCTGAATTTAAAAGAGTCAGGGTGACAGAATCAGAGTTAAGGGGGAATTTGTGCTGTCTGATGGGTTTGATTTTGTAACATATCTTCTCCTTAATATCAACACCTATCTGTATCTCAAGTGGCCTGAGGATGTTTCTATGTTATGGCGAGTGGATCACAAGGCCTTTCTTCTGGGTTTCTTTAGGCCATATTGCATCGAAGGAATGTGGAACTGAAAATTTAAATTAAAAAATAAATGTGATTTGACTATTTTGAGATTATCAATTACTTTAGACATATTAGCAGATCAGAGGCCCTATATGCTATGTAATCCTGCTAGAGTCAAACATAATTAGATTGATCTTGAGAGAAGACACCAAATTAGGTGCAGGTGTGTGGTCCGTTGTAATTCATAAATTTCCGACAGTGTGAGTTCTTAAAGTTACCCAAATACGACCCTAACTGGTTGAGCCAAACTATTTGAATATGAAGGCTTCCTTTGTACTACTTCTATCCAAGAACAAAACTATTAGCAAAATTCATATGTTTCATATAGATATGACATCATTTCACAGCTCAATAAAAGAATATTCTCAAATAGCATGCGTACATGAATTCCACATGTTGGATTAGTTGACCAATGTAAAAAGCTACATGCAGATTAGACACAATCATATATATATTTAAACACAAATACATGATGACTAATTTTTAATATGCATGTAGTATTTTTGTATTCGTTTGTATATCAATAAAATCTAAAAGGTGTATATAACGGTGAAGATATATATAACACAACCCCTCCCGAAACACAAATTAGTACTTTATTTCTACTGTCTTAGCAATCAAACGTCTTAATTCAAGCTTATACAGTTATAGCAACATATACATTTTATTCATAAAAAAAAATGCCAGATCAAGGTATTTTACATGGGAAAATAAATAAACCTCGGATTCGAATTTCTATACTTAGTCCCTACTCAAATAGCTTATTGACCATATCCTTTATTGTTTAACTGTATCATATATTTCATACGAATACCTTAGTCATACTAGCATATGCATACCTATTATTATTTTGATTCCTTATGGCACGTTTCCTCCATGCACATAGGACGTCACACATGATTGGAGTAAGGCAACAAAATAGTCACTAAGGTTGCCAACCAACTTTAAATCCTCCCCTAAATTCAAAAATCTCAAGAGGTCCTTGATACTGTCAATACTAAGAACCAACTTGATCAGCTTTTCCCGAGCTAAAAAGTTGGAAGCATTTGTAACTATGGTGTGTTTGGTTAGAGGCAAAAAGGGAGTAGAAGTTTTCATAAATAAATCAATGTATAAGAATACAGAGATCAAGCATGAAATTTTCCACTCCAGTTTTTATCCCAACCAAACAGACCCTTAGGGATAGATTTAAAGTTGGATGATGCCAACTTTAAGACTAATTTAATGGCTTACTCCACAAGTTTGTCTCAGGAGAGAATATACTGGTAGAAGCCAAAAGTATATACATTGTAAACCTTACGCCATGCCATATTCAATGTGACTGGTGTTTCTTTGCTCTGCCTTGAGTAACTGCTGATTCATCTCTCTTGGATGCCTCAGGTTTACGTGCCCATGGTGGTGCTTGATCTGGACCATAGCGGTAATCATAGAACAACTCCTCACTAGCATCAATATGTTCCTTGGCAAATATGCCTACTCGGTGGTCTCCAGCAACCAACATCACCTACGCAGCCAGAACAAGTGGCCAACAATTGGACAATTTAAAGATCAACTTCAAAATACAGATACTAAAAGGTCAAGGTTTCTTTCATTGAAGAAAAAAATGGTTAAGCTTTGGAACTCCCCAAAGACATGAGTTTCTGGCCTCACCTTAGCATAGCAGTTGGGATTTGAGGAGTGGTTCGCAAATTTCAACTTATCTCCTTTGCGATAAGCATCAAGAACATACTGTAAAGAGATAGATATCACATGTAGAGTCATAAGTAATCATAGGAAACCTCAGTAAACTATAGCTTTCCATGAAAGAAGCATGAAGGAAAACTAGATTGATTAAAGCATAGCTAAAAAATATACATCAACTAAGAATTCCTATTGGCTGAGATCTACTGTGTCACAGACTGTCTCTACTAAAAATTTCAGCCAGAAAATCAGTGGTTTACTATCATAACATGTTACAAAAAAATAAAATATTGTGCAGTTGAAAGGTAAAAGGAATATGATCGATCACTCAAAGATTACAAGGAACCTCAAATCAACAGGAGCCAGAAAAAACAACAAATTTAGATAAAATGTGGGTGACACGAGCCACTTGCCTGATCATTTAAGTCGAATAGGAAAGAGGAGTTTGCACGATCATATATTTTCCCACGTTTATCTGCTTCTCGGTGGGAGATCAGTTCCCCTGTGTACTCTCCTAGATAATCATTTTTGTTAACTGGGTTCTGAAATGTTATCACCAATGAGTAACAGGAACAAACTAAAATTAACAGAAAACAAACAAGTCCCATGAATCTCAAGTCTCAACCTTCAAGAAGGCTCCCCATCCTGCAATATCAGACTTTGCCAAGAGAATCTGAGAGGCATAAGCATAAGAACAATACACTTGAGGCAGACATAATTGCATCACCCAATCATGATTTTTATTCATAAAAATAAGAATGGAATGCAGAAAATATTAAACAAACAAGCTCATGGTTGCTAACCCTCTGTTGCTGCCTCAAGAGAAGCCTCATATTTCCACATTGACCATCTCCACGACGAGGGGGCTCCCCTAATGAACCATCTCCACAACTGAATGAAGAATGTAATATTTATAAGTAACCATTGGAAAATGTTCAGAGGGAGGCAGGACATCAGTCCAAACTCCAAAGTAATTGCTGTGGTTTCAATTGACATTAAGGTTATGGTGAAGTTGAAAAAAATCAACTCACAGTCTGTCTTAGTAACACAATTATCTCTCCAGCAATTACCTATTTTTTTGGTTTAAGAACTGCCTTACATTTTCTTGAAGGATAAATGATTTACCAGTTTAATTACTCTAGAAGGCTATATAGTTTTAATCAATTCTCAATTTGATCTCCTACAATTTAAAAGTTTCTAATCAAGTCCCTATATTTATTTATTTTCTTTTTAAAAGAAATTCAACCATGTTCTTACTACCATAAACTGATACCAAAAAATCATACTACATGGAATAATCAATGAATATTCTTTAAACAACCACCGGCATAGCCCATACCATGACCAGAAACACCATAGAACAATTCCATCATTAATAAAATGAAAAAAAGAGTATTATTAAAGAAGAAACCAAAAATTAAAGACACCCCTTCTTCATGAGAGAGAGAGAGAGAGAGAGATATGTGGGTTAAAGTAGGTGCATTGTTATGCCACCAGATCATGTGCATTTGGAGTCAAGAATATTCCATCTGTTTAGGCAGTGATTTAATTTGAAAAGCTTGAGGTTATTGAACTCCTTAGCTCATATATTTATATACACTAAATCATTACAATACCTACTAAAGAAAAAACACAATTATTCACAATAGATTCTAATCTAACCTAGTTGACACCTAACAGCTAATTGACTGAATTATCTGAATATAATATCAACATCCCCCCTAAAGCTGGAGCATATATATTATATGCACCAAACATGTTAGAAATGTAATTACTACGAGGACCTTTGAGAAACTTTGTGAGAATATCAGCCAATTGTTCACTTGAATTAACAAATTCAGTGATAATTTCTTTAGATATAACCTCTGCCTTATGAAATGACAATCCACCTCTGTGTTTAGTTCTTTCATGAAATACTGGATTGGAGGCAATGTGGAGTGCTGCTTGATTATCACAATATAACTTTATTTGGTTAACTGTCCCGAACTTCAACTCTGAAAGGAACTGCTAGACCCATATTAACTCACAACTCGCCATGGCGCGATACTCAGCTTCTGCACTTGATCGGGCAACAACACTTTGTTTCTGACTTTTCCAGGATATAAGGTTTCCACTAAGAAAGACACAATACCCAGAAGTAGATCCTAATAGGAGAACCTTCCCAATGGGCATCACAATAGCCAATGACTTGGGTATTTCTTTTGTCTTTGTATAGTAATCCTTGGCCTGGGGCTTTCTTGATATATTTTACAATTCACATTACAACATCCTGATGATCAGTGCAAGAAGATTGCATAAACTGACTCACTACACTAATAGGGTATGAAATATCTGGTCTAGTAATAATGAGATAGTTCAGTTTTCCTACAAGTCTTCGATATCTCTCAGGATCAGAAAAATGTTCCCCTTGGTTAGGTAGTAATTTGATATCAGGATCATTGGACTGTCAACAGGTTTGCAATTCAACAAACCTGTTTCTTCCAATATATCAAGGGCATATTTCCACGATATAGCAACATCATCTTTAGATTGAGCCAACTCAATACCAAGGGAGTACTTGAGTTTAAATCCTTAGTTTGAAAGTGATGAAACAGCAGTTTTTTCAACTTTGTTATCCCCTCATAATTATTGCTAGTGATGACTATATCATCAACATAAACAACCAGATAGATGCACTGTCCATGTGAGTTGTGTTGATAGAACACTGAGTGGTCAGATTCGCTTCTTTTCATGCCAAATCTTTGAACAACAGAGCTGAATTTGCTAAACCAAGCTCGTGGAGATTGTTTTAACCCATAAAGGTAGCGATTCAACTTGCAAACCAATCTTGACTCCTCCTGAGCAATAAATCCAGGTGGCTGCTCTATGTATACTTCCTCGTGAAGGTCTCCGTGAAGAAAAGCATTCTTGATATCTAATTGATACAATGGCCAATGACGGATTGCTTCAATACAAAGAAATGTGTGGACAGAAGCAATCTTTGCTACCGGAGAAAAAGTTTCTTGATAATCCCCATATGTTTGACTGTAACCCTTGGCAACCAAATGAGCCTTGAGACGATCAACTGAACCATCAAGTCCAACCTTAACAACATACATGCATAGGGACCCAAACACTGAATTTCCTGGAGGAAGACAAACCAACTCCCATGTACCACTATACTCGAGCATTCATTTCATCAATCATAGCTTGTCTCCATTCTGGATGAGAAAGTGCCTCATTGACACACTTAGGAGTAGGTATAGAAGATAATGTGGAAACAACAGCATAGTATGGTGGGGACAATCGATGAAAGCTCAAGAAATTATAAATTGGATGAGGATTTCTAGTGGTACGATTACCTTTCCGAAGAGCAATCTTAAGCTCATCAACAGATACAGTTTGATCCGAAGTAGGGGGACCCAAAGGAGTAGAACATGTATCACCATCCTCTACCATCTCAGACTATGAATGATTTGGCCAAGGGCGACGGTGATAGACAATTAATGGTTGTTGTGGTGGACTAGAAGTAATGGTTTGAGGGATGATGACACTATCAGCGTTAGTGGAGGAACCATTTGTGGTGGTTGTTGGATTTTTTGGTAAGGGCAATAAGGGTGGACCAAAATAAGGAATTGGAAGAACTTCTAAGACAACATTAGAGTCAACATGCGAGGTAAAGTATGAGGTAAAGTATGGTGTGTCTTCAAAAAATGTCACATCAGCAGAAACATAATGACGATGAGTGATAGGAGAGTAACATCTATACCCTTTTTGGAGCCTAGAGTAACCAAGAAAAATATATTAATAGACCAAACAGATAAGTTATCTTGAACAGGAGAGAGATTATGAACAAAACAAGTACACATAAACACACAGGGAGGAACATGGTACAATTTATCCTTAGGGAACAAAATGGAATGAGGAACTTGGTTATTTAAAAAAGAGGATGGCATACAGTTAATTAAATAACAAGCTGTTAAGACTGCATCTCCCCAAAAACATATAGGGACATTAGAATGTAACGGTAAAGTACGGGCTGTTTCAATGAGACGTCTATTTTTTCTTTCGGCAACTCCATTTTGTTGTGGTGTATGGGAACATGTGGACTGGTGCAAAATACCATGAGATGTCATAAAGAAAAAAAAAGATTTGGAAAAATATTCTCTGGTCGCTACGGAGAACCCTAATAGTTTTATCAAACTGTGTCTGAATTTCAGCAACAAAGGAAGTAAAGATGGAAAATAGTTCAGAACAATCTTTCATTAAATATAACCAAGTACAATGAGAAAAACCATCAATGAAAGTAACAAACACTTAAAGCCCGAAGAAGAAGACCCACGACTAGGACCCCATATATCAAATTGAATAAGAGAAAGGAAATGACTCGTATTGATTCTTATTGTAATTAACAAAGTAAGACCTAACATGCTTTTCAAGTTTGCAGGATTCACATTTCAAAGACTAACTTAGCATAAGTAGGAACCATAGTTTTAAGCTTTGACAGACTCGGATGACCTAACCGATTATGAAGGAGATTAGGTGATGCAACACTCATACAGACCACAGGATGAGTTGACCTAAGATGGTAGAGACCTTGTGACTCATATCCTGCACCAACCATCTTCCCCGTACGACGGTCCTGTATAACAAAGGAATCAGCATCAAATGTGACACAACAATTAAGAGACCGGGTAAGTTTGCTGAGTGAAATTAAATTGAAAGGGTAGTTTTTGACAAATAAAACTGAGGTCAAAGACAGCCAACTCCTGTGCCAACAACTTTGGATGCAGAACCATCACCATATATAAATTATCTAACTTTGTCTTGAGGGCTTCTAGAGTGTCGGCTTGTAAAAACAAGTTTAACTCCTCCATTGCAGCTTGGGATCGAGTACCAAAACTAGTCACATCATGATCAATCTGCTCAAGGGAAAGCCAATTTCTGAGTGGAATCATATAGGCACTGGATATCATTTGCAAATAAGCTGCAAGTCTTTTTCCAAAAGGAAGAACAGGTCTTAAAAGACCTTAAATTAACTAAGATTGCAGGATCAACTGACTGCCATAATAATGCACACAATTGATAGTCAAACCTTTCCCATTGAGTTCTATTTTCTTCAGGAATTTCATGGGGTGATTTAGTGAGGTGGTCTGAGAGACCTTGACCTAAGAATCATAATTCTACAGATGCTGACCACCCAAAGAAGTTTATACCATTCAATTTTTCAGATGTAATTGTAGTACCAGAAAAGGCAAACGTAATTGGTATGGTATTGGATAGTTTAGGATGAATGTTGGGGTTGTTAAACCTTCTGCTGGAGTATTTGCACTAGCAACGGACATTCTGAATTAAAAATAAAAAAAATAAAAAAATAAAAACACTGCATTTTAAGGTTCAGAAGTTGTAGAAAAGGACTTTTTTTTTTTTAATAGAAGAGGCTAAGGGACGGTTCACAAGGAAGAAAACGATAGAAACAGAAACAAAATTTGAGAAGAGAGATGAAAAATTAAAGGGGCTGAACAGGGGGCAGAGTTACGTGAAATTGGGCTGAGAAGGGTTGAACAGGGGCAGTGAAATGGATGGTTTAAAGAAAATAATGATGGAGTGACTTCTAACTACCACCGGTGCCAAAATCGGAACCAGGAATCACCAACGAGTTGAACGGCATTGATAGTGCCGAAAGCGGAGCTCCGGAAGGTGGCGCGTGGGCTTCACGCTCCGGCGGACTGATTGGACAAAAGCAGCGTGTGGAAGCGCATGAGCAGCTCGCCGGAGGTGGGTTTCTGTGAGGTGACTGACCGGAACATTCTGAGGTTGACTGTTGGCTTGATTTTCCCAGATAAGAGCAGCGAACTGATAGAACACCACACTGGTGGCTGAAAAACCAGAAAAGGGCTGGAAAACAGAAAAGAACCCTATGCTCTGATACCATGTTTAGACAGTGATTTATTGTGAAAAGCTTGAGGTTACTGAACTCCTCAGCTCATATATTATATACACTAATTAATCATTACAATACCTGCTAAAGATAAAACACAATTATTCATAATTGATTCTACTCTAACCTAATCTAACTTAATTGGATGGAAATTGGAAATGAGGGGGATGGGCGCTGCCTAGTATACAAGCATACTGCATTAACGCAAGATCCGAGAAACGGATTGGTCCCCAGATAATGTGCATATGATGGAGTCGAGAATATTCGAACAATTGCAATATTTTTCTGTAATTTGGAAGGAAATGAGTGGGGTGAGGGGTTGCCCGGTGCACAAACATCATGCGTTAACACAAGGTCTGAGGGAAGGGCCACACCTAATACTTCTCCAAACCAGAACTAAACATAATGATTGAATCATTGCATGGTGTCTTCTAAAATCAGCCTAGATATACAGATATGACGCAAAGGAGACTAAAAGTTTACACTTTGTCATGAAATACCTAAAAGGAAAAATAAGAGTCAGTGTGGCAGAATTGTTCGCATATAGATGTTACAGATTATCACTTTTTGAATGAACTATTAGAAATCAGACACATTAATTCCTTCCTAGGGAGGCATAAAATCAAGTTCACAGAAGAGATATTTCACACATTACCTAACCCAGCAATTTCGACAGACATCTGGGTCACATTCACGTCCAGCAGCAAAGCATGGGCATTGGCGACTTCTGCACTGACTCTTGGCACAATGGCATCCTCTAAACCGATTTTTGCAGCTCTTTGAACAACTGAAGGTAGAAGAGCTAATTTACTACATTTAAATCATAGCTTGTTAACAATTCCATTATTCATGTTGTACAGTAGTTCACAAATTAAGTTCAAAATGCATTTTAGGAGCTTTTCCAATCATGGAAAAGAAAAGTTTTGAAGAGAATAGCTTCATGTTTACAGTTATACTTATATATCTCTGTGTACTGTTTATTCCTTTATGTGTTCAATGCCTTGGCTAACCAGGTAACCATATTTAACCACCGTCATTAGATTCCATCAATGGCCAACAAAAACATGAACTACCCTGCAATTTTCTCTCCTATTTTGTTACTGAATAAGTTACTTAACTAAATGAAAAAAATGGACATACCCACAGTATTTTTCACAGCAATTTCCAACATTAGCACAAGGGCATTGCTTTCCACACATTGACTGACATCCACATGGTGTATACTGCTTGCAAGATTGATTTTTCCCATCAGCAATTCTTTTCCATATTGATGGATGGCCAGCAGACTTCCAGGAATATTTGAACTTCCTTGTTTTGCCCCTTTTCCTCAGCAGCCGGGACCTTGACGCAATATCTTGGTTCTAACATTAAAACACGCATTAAAAGCAATCGTGGCATCAAATGGTCGTGTACTGGTGAATGTTAGCACTAGTATCATTAAAATACTAGAATTGAATAATAGGAATTTGTATTGAATAGGGAAATCACTAACAATGTGCTAGTTACTCTAGAAATTGGGGAAAATAGAAGTGTAACTGTGTATATACATGGGCAGTGGAACAGTAAGTGCTCCACAATACCTCCAAGAGACAACTCTCAAAATGATCAATCATACCTAATTATTAATTAATCCCTTCTAAATTTTATAAATGGGTTGGTAGAAGTTGCTAGAGCAAAACTTTCTATAAAAAATTCAAGTTTGTAAAGCTGAACCTTCAGATAATACTTTATTACTTTTAAAAATATGAACTTATCCACACATAAGGAAACAAAACATGAGTAACAAGAATCTTTCTAAGGCTAAATTATAAGAAAGAAGAGTATAATATACATCAGCTCACAAAAGTAACTCAATCCCTTTATATGTAAAAACCTGCGGATGTTATTAAGATGCTAAATATAAAATGCCTTCAAACCTCTGATAATCAAATACTGTAACTATTTATTTCGTTTTTCTTTTTCCTTTGATAAAAATACAGTAATCATTCGTATTTCTAAAAGTTCAATGTCAAATGAGATTATTGAGATACGCATTATCCTACATCCACACAAATTGGGCTATATAAACATTTTTACATTAATAAACTAACAACATTTTGTTACAATACAATAACCAAACCTCATCCCAAAAGGTGAGGTGTACTATATATGGAAAGTTGCCTTTTTGATATTCACCATGCCTTAAAAAAGAAAAAGAACGTAAGGTAAAGATGTGGACAATAAACCAGGATTTCTCACCATGCATTGTGTATCAGTTTTTCCCTTGCAATCAGCGGTCGAACTTGAGGTAACGCTTGATATATGGGGCATTGACACTGCACCGGCTTGCATGTAATTAGCTATTTCCATGCAAGTCTTCAAGCCAGAAAGTAAATTTCTTGCTATGAGACAACTACATAGGATGATTTGCACATTAGATGAGCACAAACTTGAAAAATTTAGACCTTCACAAATAGTGGGACATTTATGACTAGATGATGCATTCAGCTTTGGTTTTATTTACTACTGAACCATAACTAGGGAAGTTAACTGCACAAAGAATTCAAACCATGAATTTTAGGAATTCCACATTGCTTTGTTGAGAGAACATATAGATGATATATGTCGAACATATCACAAGTTCAATAGACAACTATGGAAAAGCTTTTGATTTAAGTACAGTACCGGTATTATTGGGAAGCATTAGTCAAATCAATTATACCGTTATTTAGTTAGAGAAGCAATGAAAGTTACTAGATGACAAATACAGTTTCCTTTAGTCTGTTCCCCTACTCCCCTCAGAATCCCCCATCCCTCTGGCTGATATATATCATAGTTATTTTCCCCCACCCTTATCATTTTCCTTTCTCAAGTGAACTGCACAATAATTGCTTTTTGAGAATATAGTTGAAACATGATTGTTTGCTTGTAGAAAAAAAAGGCAAACAATTTAATATACTCCATAAAAATTCACAGGGAAAGTTCAACAAATACTTCTTCAAAGTTGGTTTCTCTTTTTCCCCATATCTACGCATGTTGTCAAGGGAAAAAAATGCAATTGAAACTAACACATAAGTAAATGAAACATTAGACAGAAAGTCGACAGATACTTCAAACTAAATTTTGGACATCCTAGAATTCCAGAACACATTAATATGAGGTGAAATACAGAAATATCCATACCTGTTTCTGCCAAACATTTCTATTCCCTTCAAGTATAGTTCTTTCTCAAGAGGTTTCCAATCTGAGAAACTACGAATCCCATCAACTTTTTCTTCCATTGGATTCGAAACCTTGAACTCTCTCTCAATTATAGCATCTTTTGGTCCATCCCCAACACTTTTGTCTTGCTCACCATGGAAAGTGCTAGAAAAAGTTACTGATTTATTTGAAGCATGTTCAATAGATTTGTCCAAATTTGCACTGGTGCCTTTACCTTCATCACATGCATCCAAGCTGTGGCTCTTTCTATGACCAATAATTGTAGTATCCTCATCATTGGCAATTCTTTTCTGCTTTTTTGAAGAATTCTGAGAATCATCAGGAGGCAATGTTGAGACACATACTGCTGTGTCTAAATGATTAGTGTTCTTCCGTTTACCCACACTTTCTGAGACAGGAATATTTATATTCAGATCTTCATGACAATCAACTTCAGTCGAAAACGACATAGTAAGCTGATCATTAGGTTCCTTGGTATTGGAGGATGCCAATATCGAATTTCCTTCTTCCATAATTGTGGATTTCTTATCCTGAAAAGATCTGATCATGGAATTCTCTGACAAACTTTTTATAACCTTCGACTGCAGGCAAATGAAATGGCAACGAGTCTTAGACAATTCCCTCATCAAACATATATGATACTTTGATTAGTTGCACTCAGAATTGGGTGCTTGGTTTTTTAACTCTAGACACACAGATATAGAGACACTAATTCATCAGGTATGAAGAAGAAAGCATGTGTTATTAAGCCTGGATACATCAGATGAATATTTTGACTATGATAATATTGTAATTAAAAAACAGCAACATAGTAATGCCTAAGTGAATGAATAGTTGAAGGCATCACATCTAGAATACTATTGGAGGAAAAACCATTCTTCATTTAACCCTTTTTCATCTCTTTTGAAGTTAAAAACATGTAACAGCACTACTTTCCTATCTGCCTCTAACTATGAAACATATGTCGAAGACGAAGAATACCTGAAGGTAACACTGTTCACTGCATGGAATTCTATCACCTTCAGGCCCAGACCAAACTGTCAGCTTCTCACACTGTCAAGGAAACCGTCAAATTAACTAAGTAGCGGAATTGCTGCAAATTTAGTTTTGAAACAGTAAATCCTTTATCCTTAACGTGGTCCTTCAAAGATATACTTGACATCAAGTTAATCGTCAAAAATATTTTAGGACTTTGTTGATCTGACAAGCAAATAGATATCAATTCAGTCCTTAATAATATTTTTTTTTCTTTTTTTCATCTTTTTTTTTTTAGTTTCTGAGATGATCCTTAAGTTATCGTTATTCTGTTCAATGAAGCGTCAAACTGATGTAACAATACTACTTTGATGTCTTGTATATATTTTAAGGATCAGATTGAGCATCTACTCTCTAAATGAACATATGAACAGATTCCTCACAGGGTATATTAAAGGCTGAGAACAACCGTGCAATTGACAGTCAAAAACCTGCTCTAGGGAAGGAGAAAAGAATACATTCACAAGATGTTAATTATCTCATCAGATACTTCAATTAAGCTTAAAATGTTTTAAAATAACAATTTTGCATGTACCAGGCACCGGCGGCAGAAGAGGTTATCAAAAGAATCTAATGCAGCATTCAGGCTTTTCTCTCGACGAATGCCAACAGAAGATTCAAGCTCTCCTGTATCTTCTGAATGCTGGACAACATTTCTTAGGTTATCTTCCTTCATGATTTTGTACCGTTCCTGCATATGTTTCACAAAAGCCATTTCCCCAAGAATTAAAATGGCTTCCCGTGTATACCTCATTTACAATTTAATTTTAACAATCAAGCATAATAGCCTTGCTCATAAATTACTCTGTTACCTGAATTTCTAAACTGGTGCCCCCAACAAACTGGCTCACAATAGCCAATACATCTTCATTTATGCCATGTTCCTCAAATGCCATCCTAGTAAATTCAAAAGTCAACATACGAAAACTTTAAGAATACTTTCAAGAAAGGAGTACTTTGAAAATTTGATAAAGATGGAAAATTATGGGTGATGAATTCAAATATGGCACTACAAATCCTGCACAATCACAATACTTTGAATTCCAACAAAGCATTGATGCTACTTTTAATTACATATGTTACTAAGGATTCATATAGGCAAGCTAAAATTTTTACTGTCAAGATCAATTGCTTCTTTACATGAATCTTTCTTCGAAAACTGATGGAATTTTTACAAACAACTCCATCATATCCATTTTAACCTACCATAGAAGTCGGTCTTCAGCCTCAGAAAATTCATGTTTTTCTTCCTCTGGTTCTGTTAACTCTTCCTCACTGTCACTACATATCAGTGCTTCACTTCCATGTTGGTCATAGTAGATACGCCTTCTTCCAACAACTGATTGATCTTCAGCCATTTTCTGATTTCTGTTACATGTGAAAGATTTGGAAATACAGAAGATATGTTAAACAGATGGAACAATCAATCAATTTTGAAATTTAAGTTTGTATGTCTACATGGAATACAATTCATGAAACCCATAGTTTCCCCTTATGGCAAAAATTTCATATATGTAAAACCTAACTAGAAATTAAAACTTCAAACCTGCCCAAAAATATCCAAGATGTATATGGTGGTAATCCTTCAACATATGGAATCTTAATTGTTGTGGCAGGTAATATGTCTTGATTGCCATGGTCTTTATCTCCTGAACCATGAGAGAAAGCATTGAATTTACACAAAGGATGGTCGATTCTGGAAGAAAGCAAGGGACTTGCACTTGTTTCATCCCTCTCTGAAGATTCTCTACTTGATATTGCTGACATGATGACTGAAGTATGACATTTTAGCATCTTCTCATTCTTCTTAAGTTTTTCCTACATAAACATAAATAAGGGTAATTGCAAGCTGACCAGCAAGGTACAAAAAATAGAAAGGCATCGCCACATTGCAATTTTCTATTAGATACATTCAACACATTTTTTTTCCTAAAGTAGTCTTATCCTGAGAAGGCAGTAGAATAAACTAATTTGTTTGCAACTGATACAAAAGGTTAGAATTTGTAGTTGAATCCACAGCTTAGTGGTTAAGACTCTTGCATCCAAGCCTGGGGCCTCCTGTTCCCCACTCCCCTTATTATCTTTGGTAAATTTAAAAAAAAAAATGTTACAATTTGAGCTATTAATTTTGATTGTGATTTTTCACCTAAGCACAGGCAGTATCCAATTTTTCTAGGACAAGTGAAGAACTAAACTAACTACTCTACAAAATCTAGTGTGCTCAATATAGTTAGTGCCTTTAAGGTTTAATTCTGTTTTGCTCCATAAACAGTGAAAGAACAAAGGGAAATGGATCCTCTCAATTTTTCACAATTGAGAATGTAACGTGTGATATCTAACCCTTCAATATTTTCTTTCTCATATTTTTTCTTGGTCTCACTTATGGAATGTATAGTGAGAAAAAATTTTTGGGAGGATCCAGTCCAAGAACAAGGTTGAATGTCTTGGTGCATGACAGCACAATGAGTAAGATTCAGTAAGATAACTAACTAAATGCAACAATTCCTGAGGTTACAATTGAGAGGCGAGGAATGGAATAAATGGGAGGTTGTAGCCATTAGCCAAAAGGTGCTTCTCCCCGATGATCCATTCTCTAGAATGACTTCCATCCTAAGCATGTATATTTTTTAACGCTACAATTGATTCAATAATAAAGAAATTAATGATCCAAAATTTGAGGATATACTAATTAGTCTATGTTCCTGTTTTTCTCCCAATTGTTTGATAGCTACCAATATGTTTTGGGCCAGCAAACACATCTACAAAATGGACACAAACACAATTGCCGACTTACTTTAACAAAGACAATTCTCTCTGCCTGGATTTGCTTTCTCAACTGATTTATCTTCATCAACAAGGATCCACCAACACCATCATTTGCAGACTCCCCATGTTGTTTCTGTCATTATATCACAAATCATAATAATCATGTTCAGATATTACTTCAGGAATCAAAGCCCCTTCACGCATTTAAGAAAAAAATAGTGTCCACAAACAAAAGAATGTGGTAAATTCCAATTCTCACACGAATTAGCACATAAACTTGTACCATTTTATTAACAGTGAATCAAAATTCACGATCAAAGTGATCCTAAGCCCTATTCCTGAACTCAAGTGATTCTGGTATTCACAGTACAGAGAGAGAAAAAAAACAGAGGAACAGAGTGGTTCTATCAGTAACAGTGAGTTCTCTTTGACTAAGCGATTAAATTCAAAATTCTCTGCAATAATCAAAATCAATTTAATTGAAGCACGTGATCAGGTAGCACTGATACTTAAATTGTTTGATTCGAAGAAAGAAACAGAACAGGGATAGCTATGAGTTTGGGGAGGGGGTAAAAGTGGAACTAACTCGAAGCTTAGAAGCAGAGTCACTGGTCTTGGAGACCATGGATGATGATGAGGTTGACGATGCGATCAGTGATGAGAGAGAGAGAAGTGCGTGTGTTGGTGCGTTGCGTTGAGTCTTTAGTGTTTGGAAGAAGAGAAGAACGAGAAGAGAAAGAAACGCTTTTCACACGTTTTGGTGTTAGAGAGAAGTGATTAGTGAGTGTGAGTGACGTCGAGGTCTACAGGCTACAGCTACAGAGGAAACAGAAGAACGTAATTTCTGGCTGCCGTTTCATGTTTCGCCATTTACTGTCTCTGCCTTTCTATCAAGTATCTACAGTCTACACTCATTATTTCCTTCCACGGCATTTTACGTTACTTTCGCGCACCTTTGGCTGTGGGAACTTTTAACTAATCTTTTTGGTCGATGAAGCTATGGGGAGTGGGACTGAATTAATGTTTACATTGATTCAAGTCAATTTGATTTCTAAAAAAGAATTAATTCGAGTCCATTAGTTATTTAATTTTTTAGCAACGTGTCTTAACATGATAACGTCAACCAAAAAGCTAGTGAGAAGAGTAATTTATCTCAAGTTAATATCTTTTAAAAATAGTTAATTATCTTTTATCATAAAAAAATTCAAGCATTGATAATATTAACCACGAAAGATTTGAATAAACATGCTAACTATTAAAAATTCCATTTATTTGGTCATTGACTAAACATTTATTTGTAACTTTAACTTTATTCTCTTTTTTTAATCAATGCAACTTATAAGGACGATAATGTAACTTGATTGAAAATTTTAATTTATCTATCATATAATTTGAAACAACATTTTCACAACTTTAATTATCTATAATAACCTTACGAATCTTCTCTTCAACAGTGCATCTTATGTGAAAGATGTTGTGGCGTCGCCAACTCTCATCTTCTATTACCCTTGTGGTATTTAAGTTTCGACAAACTACTAAAACTTCTCCACAATCGGCTGGAATTTCTTCAATAGCATAGTTCACCTCACCTTCTCTTGAGTGGTATCAGAGCCGATGGTTAATTGGTTGGTTTAAGAAATATTCAAGGTGAAGTATCGAAAGTCTTCCCGACAAAAGTAGTCCGGACGACATGTCCCGCGGTGTGGTACGGCGGTGTGATAGATAAATACTCATATGTGGTGGAGGAGCTAAAGGGGAATTGATGTTTGATGTGGAGGAGACTCACACTTGAGGGGGAGATTGTTAATGTTGCAAATGTTAGGAGTAGTGAAATTAGTCCCACATTGAAAAAAGTAAGGAAGAGTGAGGAGTTAATAAGATAAGAGACTCATTAACTTACTATCTTAAAGTTTTGAGTTGGATATAGTGATTTATTATTTTATGTTTTCTCACTTGATTTCTCCCCGAAATCTTTCCAAATGTAATCTTATTTTATGTTATTCTAACTTTAGTTTTTGAAAGATGCCTTTAGTGGAGTATCTTACGTGATAATATAATTTGTAACATAAAAATAACTCAACTAATTTGATTAAATAAAATAAAAATTAATTATTTTTTTGTTAGTACGAATTTCAATTTTTGTTGCAAAATTTGACTATAGTGTAAATTGACTCATAAGAATTGAGTCAAAAAAGTCTTGAACGAAATCGGTTTATTACAAAAAAAAAAACAGAAATTTGACGGAGTAAGGACTCAACTATAAAAAAATAGAACTTTAATTATGAGATGAGTCGAGTCGAAAAGGATCTGATTTAAAAGTTCATACTTGCACGTGGTTTTATTCAAAAGCACTATATAGAATGTAGGGTTTGAAGAGTAAGGCAAAAGTAAAGACGCGAGGTGTCCACCTTGAGGAGCAAGGTCTTTCACAATCAAGACAACGTCATGAGTTGTGAAATTCCGAGAAAATGGAAGAAGGTAGATTGTGCTAAGAGAAGAGCATTATGCAGTCCACTCCTTATGATCTATAAATAAGAAAAGTCTAGAGTTAAGGAGACTTCAATTTAAACACTTCACCATCACACAAAAATTCTACAAATTTCCAGTCTGATACAATGGAAGTCAATGGAATGCAAGTGCAAGTAAGTGTCTAGAGTCCACTTTTCATTTATTTTCTTTGCTTTCTTTTTATTTTCAATTTATGTTTATTTCTTTTCTTTACGTACTTTTCCTTGTATTTCTTTACTTCACGTATTTTATTCTTATTTTAAGCATTTTGATTTCATTCAATTTCAATTTTACTTTCTTATTTGTTTAAAACTTTCATTTATTTTGCGTACTTCTTTCTACTGCAATTCTTTACATTAATTGTCATAGTTTAATATTATTGAGCATTTCATACAGTTTTAATACAAACACTAAGTAATTCTCAGGTCGAGTCTATTTTTTTTCAGATGAGTCGTATCTGCTCTCCGAACTGAGATCTTGATACAAGCTTGATTCGACACCCTGTCGAGGTTTTCAAAAATCAAGTGAAACCAATTGGCACGCCCAGTAGGACCTTGGATTAAGTCAACATGTCAAACTTTGCATGTGATTACGCAGTGACATTAATAATGTCTGATAAAGCCTCTACTTCAACTGATACGTCGAATAATAATACTGGAGAACATATAAGTGGCCCAGAAACTAAGGCTAATCAATCAATAGGTACTTTAAGTCGAAGGATGAACCCTTTGCTCAGAAAAGGAATCCCTTCAGCTGTGGTTACTATGTGGCCTCCATATGGATTGCCTCCAAAATATCTTCGCCATTGAAAAATTCCAACATGGGATATATAGGAGGTGCAGCCACTACAAGGAACAATCCCTTGTATAATCCTATACCTCCTCCAGGTTACCTTCTAGTGGGTATTGTAAAACCTTGGATATTTGAAATTTAAAATAATAAGTTAGTTATAATTTATTAGAATTGTTTAGGATTTTATATTCAGAAAATTATTTCACTATAAATATTTAAGTCATATAATTTTCATAATAATTGGATATTTTCTTATTTAAAATTTAGAGTTTTAGTAATTAAAAAATAATGACGATTTGTTAACTCAATAATGCTCCGCATCTATGTAATTTCCCTAACCAAGTTAACCAAGTTCTTTTTTCTTCACGCACCCGCCACCTTTAACGTAAAGCAGCTTCCTCAACGTAGAGCTTCACTTTCTCAACATAAAGCTTCTCTTTGTTGTTCTTCTTCTTCAATGTAGAGCTTTTCTTCCTCAACGTAAAGCTTCTCTTCATTCTTCACTGCTCTGATTTTCTTCTTCGTTTTCTTCTTTGATTTGCATTGCATTTATGTTCTTTGTTTTCTCTGTTTGATTTACATTGCATTTATGTTCTTCGTTTTTAGATTTCAAATTTCTTCTTTATTTTTAGATTTCAATAGCATATCAAAATAATGAATGCTTCAAGTTCAAATCAAAGCGATTTGGATTATTCTTCTAAATCGAATCAAATGGACGAGGTTTAGATTAGTTAATTTTGAATGAAATTGAACATAATTGCTAAATCCAGTTGTTTATGAACACAATTTTATGTTCTTTTGGTATTGTACATTGGTTTCATTTTGATAATATTTTTAGTTCATTCCAGACATAGGTTGTAAACCCCGCTAAAATTAGCAAATAATTAGTCAATAAATCGAATTTTAATTAGGAAAATAAAAAATGTAAATATATTATTAAAATAAGTTAGAGCTCTTCAAAATGAGAATTTTGACACTAATTTCAAAAAACTTAGCCTAAGATTGGGCTGGATGGGCCAAACTGGTTGAATCGGGCCCAAACCGGACCCAATCACTTAAATGGACAAAAGCCATCTCCTTCCCCCTTTCAGCAAAGAAACACCCTAAACAGCCTTGGGGGAGAGGAGAGCTTCCTAACCCTCACCTCCACTTTAAACCACCATAACTCCTTCGTTCGAGCTCCGATCGCCGCACTATTTGTGGCCACGTGTCCAGCGCGTCGAGCTATACGTTTCTATCGGATCAATTTCACGGGTAAGCCACAATCCTACCTCAGATTCTCTACCCCCTTTTGAAATTTGAAATTTGAACCTTTATAATGAGATTTTGTCAAATTTGGTATTCTAGGTTTGATTTAGCTTGCGAAGCTTATCAGGCTTGAGTTGTTTTCTTCGTGGATATATATATATATATGTATTGGAATTGAATTGTGGGCATTTGGAGGCTTGGTTGGAGGATTAGTGCTAAGATTTTGGTGATTTTTGAAACTTGTGAGGCTGTGTGTGTGGCTTAAGTGGCTGCCTTGGGCCAAACGTGAGAATTGGCCAAGGTATGGTTTAGGTTTCGCGTATTTAATATATAATGTTATGTGAAAACTTAGGCTAGATGACCATAGTATAAGTTGAAATGCAAGTGTATATTTAATGCTTAATATCTTGTTGATGAACATGTTTGGTTTGGTGCTTGTTGGATAATTGGTGATATGATAAATTATTGTGGTTTGATGCTTGTTGGTTGGTTGGTGATGATTGATAGATTGTTGTTGAATGATTTGAGAATATAAGAAAATAAATTCAAAAGTTGTGACTTATAGTTTTGAATGATGGATTTTGGGGAAATGTATGAGTTTTATTGTTGGTATGACGCATAATTGTTATGGTGGTTGTTGTGTTAAAGAAGAAGGACATATTGTGTTGGAAAGTGTAGGTTTGGTGATTAATGGCATAGGATTTGTTTTGGTTGAAAATGAAGTTTTGAAAGTTTACAAAAAGGTTGGTTTTTGGCCGAATTTTGGCGAGCTATAACTTGGCTTCTGGACCCTCAATTTGTATCCAACTTGTTTGAAATGAACATTGGATTCGTAAAGTTTATGTCGTATGATGAACGAAAGAAAACAATTTAAAATGATCAAGTTATGCACGTCAGAAATTTTGGTGTGAAATATGTATTATGCAGGTGACTACTTCATGGTTATGCAGCTTTTTGGGTGATCTAAAATTTTTTTTTTGAAAAAACGTACGTCCATGCATATGCATGGCGGCATGGAATTTTAAACTGTGCCTGCGCGAGAAGCCCTGTGTGTACGCGTGACATGATGTTCTCACTTACGCGTACGCATGGTAAGGAAAGGCGCGTGCAAGCTGCCTATTTTTAAACCAAATTCTAAACTTCTAAACCTTTATTTTTATCCTTTTAGTTTCAAATTATAGTATGAGGTCTAGTATTAGGATGTAGATAGAAAATTGGGATAACTTGGCAGAGAAGTAAAATAGGAAATTGATGAATCAAGTAAGAAAATGGGTGTTATTGGAGTATGTATGATATTATGGCATGTATGATATGCTTTTGCAAGTTTATAATGGTTATGAATATTATTGTGGCATTATATACTCATTTGATATGAGATACGAGTTTCCCTGGGTAAAGTACCGTGGCTTGCCACCACGTATTCCAGGTCGATACTCGATACTATGTTGACCCTACGTCGTAAGGGTGACCGAGCATGTATAAATTCCCGGGAATGGATATCCCCCATTGAGTGAGATATAAATGAATTAATGATTGTATAAATTATGAATGAATGAGAAATCTATGCATAGACTCATGGAGATGCGTGACGAGGGATAGTCTAAGGTTTTTGGACTTGTCGAGTTGGCTAGATAATCGACAGACGAGCTTCATCAGCCATAGGACAGGCATACATCATGTGCATTTTTATTTGTTTTGTCTGCTATGCATTACTTGGGATTACCTAACTGAATATATATCATGCTAACTATTATGTTTTCTACTTGCACTATTTGTTTCCTACTTGTGCGTGAAATTGTTTGGTTGTTTGTCTCTGCTGAATCAATGGTGATGGAGGTGCGGAGGAAGGGTGGATCGGTTTGGTGTAATATTAGGTTTAAAATAAGTAAGGTTAGAATTCTTAGGGTCACCTACCCCTTTTATGGCTTCTGCTTAGAGTTTTAAGTTTTATAACTGTATGTTGGGGTTCTAGGATTCCCTCTGGCGTTCCCAGGACCTTATATATTATATGTGTGACATCTTTACCTTGCTGAGAACCTCCGGTTCTCACCCCATACTATGTTGCTATTTTCAGATGCAGGTCAAGAGGCTCCTCGCTAGGCGTCTGGATTCCCACAGCGGAGTAGTGCTTGGGTTTTTTTGGTTATCAGTTTATGTATATATGTACTTAGCTTTATCTCCAAGAAACTTGATTATTTTATCCCTCACAGAGGTTACAGGAGAGTTAGGGCCTTGTTTCTGTATTTTGGGTGTTTTGGGATACTTGTATATGTATGTAAATATTCTCCGGCCAGCCTTGGCTTTACAGGTTGAGTCAGGAGCTAGTTATGTTGTATTCTTGCCTCTCTATTCACTCTTTCGCTTATTCATATCTATAACCTTTAGGTTTCTTAGCACGCAAATAATTCCGTTCTCTGAGTGTTGGGAATTTGGAGTCTTGGTGGAGGATTAGTGCTAAGGTTTTGGTGATTTTTGAAACTTGTAAGGCTGTGTGTGTGGCTTAAGTGGATGCCTTGGGCCAAACGTGAGAATCGGCCAAGGTATGGTTTAGATTTCGCGTATTTAATATATAATGTTCTGTGAAAATTGAGGCTAGATGACCATAGGATAAGTTGAAATGCAAGTGTATATTTAATGCTTAGTATCTTATTGATGAACATGTTTAGTTTGGTACTTGTTGAATAATTGGTGATATGATAAATTATTGTAGTTTGATGCTTGTTGGTTGGTTGGTGATGATTGATGGATTGTAGTTGAATGATTTGAGGATATAAGCAAATAAATTCAAAAGTTGTGACTTATAGTTTTGAATGATGGATTTTGGGGAAATGTATGAGTTTTATTGTTGGTATGAGGCATAATTGTTATGGTGATTGTTGTGTTAAAGAAGAAGGACATATTGTTTTGGAAAGTGCAGGTTTGGTGATTAATAGCATAGGATTTGTTTTGGTTGAAAATGAGGTTTTGAAAGTTTACAAAAAGGTTGGTTTTTGGCCGAAATTCAGCGAGCTATAACTTAGCTTTTGGACCCTCAATTTGTTTCCAACTTGTTTTAAATGAACGTTGGGTTTGTAAAGTTTATGTGGTTCGAAGAACGAAAGAAAAACAATTTAAAACGTTCAAGTTATTGATGCACCACTATTCCGTGGCACATCTTGTGCTTAATTGAGTGGATTTTATCCACTATTCTCACAATTATTCATAGAATTCGCATGTTTTACATTTTCTTTCCTGATTTTGTGCTATGATTGAAACATGCTTCTTTGGCCTTTAATTCACTATTTTTAATCCTCTCTTATTTCTATTCGATGCCTTGATATGTGTGTTAAGTGGTTTCAGGGTTTATAGGGTAGGAATGGCTTAGAGGATGGAAAGGAAACATGCAAAAGTGGAAGGAATACAAGAAATTGAAGAAATTGCTAAGCTGTCAACCCTGACCTCTGCGTATTCAATTGATCATAACTTGAGCTACAAAGGTCCAAATGAAGTGGTTCTAATTGTGTTGAAAAGCTAACATCTGGGGCTTCAAAATGATATAAAATTTGCCATAGTTACCTTGCTGTTAGGCGACGCGTACGCGTGCATGATGCGTACGCATGGATAGTGCGCAGACAAGCGACGCGTACGCGTGACTGACGCGTACAGGTGACATGCGCCATGTGCAGAAAATGCAGAAGACACTGAGGGCAATTTATGGGCTCCACTTTGGCCTAGTTCCAAGCCTGAAAACACAGAATAGACGCTGCAGAGTGGGGGAATCATGAGGCATTCATACACTTCTCATTATCCATAATTTTAGGTTTTAGATGTAGTTTTCTAGAGAGAGAGGCTCTCTCCTCTCTCTAGGTTTTAGGGTTTATCTTAGTTTTGGATTTATTTCTTCTTAATTCCAGGTTCAATATTCCTTTAATTCAGTTCTCTTATAGTCTCATTTATTCTAGTGCTTTGGTTTATCTATTCCCCTTGTTGAATTTAGTTTATGAATTCTCATGTTAGATTCAATTCCCTTTTTTTAATGCAATTTGAGGTATTTCATGTTAATTGCTTGCTTCTTCATTTGTTGTTATTGAATCCTTGCCATTGGTTGTTTAGATTTCACATTCTCTTGTTATGTTTCTATGCTTTTATTTTGTGCCTACCAAGTGTTTGGTAAAATGCTTGGGAGGATATTAGAGTAGAAATTTATGTTCTTGACTTGGGATGGTAAATTAGGAATTCTTGAGTTACTAATGTCCAAGTAATTGATGATTGGGAGCCATTAACTCTAGTTCTCACTAATTGAATTAGTGGAGATTTAGGACTTATGGACTTAGATTGATATAGCTCATTTGACTTTCCTTTACTACTAGTTAGAGGTTGATTTAATGGGATTGATCCTTGCAATTATCATGTTGTGGTTAGTGATAAGGATATAGATCCTTGACCACCAAACCTTTCCAAGACCTCTTTTTGTCATTTGATTTCCTTTGAAATTTACTTTTCTTGTTCCTTATTCAAAAACCCCAAAATATACCTTTACATAACCAATTATAAGAACACCTCCCTGCAATTCCTTTGAGAGATGACCTGAGGTTTAAATACTTCGGTTATTAGTTTTATTAGGGGTTTGTACTTGTGACAAACAATTCTTTTGTATGAAAGGACTTTAGTTGGTTTAGAACTATACTTGCAACGAGGATTTATTTTAAAATTCTAGACCACACAAAATTCCGTTCATCAAAATGGCGCCGTTGCCGGGGAATTGCAAATATGTGCCTTATTATTGTTTATTGTAAATATTTGTTTTTTGCTTATTTGTTAGTTTTTATTAGTTTTTAGGACTTAGTTGCTTATTTTTATTAGTTTTTGTTTTTATTTTGTACTATGAATTCTCACCTCTTTGGCTATGAGTTTGATTCAAATTATGTTGTAGGGAATGGAAGCTACAATGAGGATATGCATCAAGGATGGAACAATCAAGGTTGGGAAGAGCCACAAGCTTATAGACAATCTTCTTGGTAACAACCTCCTCCAGTCTCATACAGGTATAACTCCAATTCTAATGCATACTAATCAAATGGATGTGGTAGTCCTTCTTGTACGTGTCACCAACCACCACAACACAGCTATGAGCCCCCTCCTCCACATCACTTTGAACCACCATACTCAAAAGCCCCCTTCAACCAAGCACCTCCATATGATCCTAACCCACATCCACCCTACCAACCACCTAATGAGCAAAACGAACCATACATAGAACCACCCAAATTCCAACCCAATTACTCTCAAGAACCACCGTCTCCATATCCCTATCAAGATGAACCACCTTCCCATTATGAACCCTTCTCCCAATTTGATGAATCCTCCTACCCAACCCAACCTCCATTGGATAACAACACCCTTAATGTTACTCACCAAGGGCAAACAGAGCTTCAAACCACACTTACCTCTATTCTTAATCTCACCTCTACTCTCCAAGCTCTTATATCCCGCATGGACCAATCCTCTACCTCGGATACCCAACCCTTAAGCTCTAGTGCACCACCACCCTCTATGGAGGAACATTCATATCCACCAATCCAAGAGCAAGATGATACCAGTTATGTTATTGACATGGAACAAGAGAGAAGGGATCATCTTAGGGACGTAATGGATCGGTTTCATGCATCTATACTTCAAAAGAAGCAAAAGGAGACCCAAAAAGTAGAGGTAGTAGAAACCCTTGAGAAAAGTTGCCATGAAGTAGAAAACATCAAGGAAGAGTTTGAAGTGGGTAAAATTTATATCCCTTAGCTTTCTCATTCCACTTGAATATGGTTTACTTGAGATAGATGGTCAAATTTGAGCTCCTTGTGGCGTTGAGAGTAAGAGGAAGATGGTTAGTGGTAGGAATTGTCATGCAAGGTCCAATATGGCATCATGCTCCAAATTGAAGTGCAAGGGTTGGTATAGAGCTCAATTGAATGGGTCTAGGAAGTTGTTTGGATGCTTCAGTGGGAATTCAAATTGCTTGCCACCCGGTTGGAACAATGACGATCAATAAGAAGACGGGTGCAAAAGCAAGGTTTGGGACCCCGGAATTCAGTCTAGTAATCAACACTCTTGGGGTCTTGTCACTTGCTTTAACTTGCTTAAAGGCTCTTTGCACCTAGTTTGGGATCCCGGAGGCCATTGAAATTACAAACATTAGTGGAGATTCTTGGATGAGTTCAAGCACAAGCCACCATGACAAGGAGCTCACCAGATGTCCAACTTAAGGACAATAACTAAAAGTGCTAGGTGGGAGACAACCCACCATGGTATCATCATTCCTTTTCTTTCTTTGTTTTATTTTGTTTTATTTTTATCCGTGTTCATTCATAATTTCTGCATATTCATCTGCATTCTGCATGACAAAAGAAAAAAAGAAGAGAAGAAGGGATGTTCGACGCGCAAAGGTCGCTGACGCGTACGTGTCATGCATGAATTCGCAACACCCAGGAAGTAAAAAAAGAGTTGGGCAGGAGTGGCACTGGAAGTGTGCTTTACGCACCAGCAAGCCCACGCGTACGCGTACTTGATGCGTGCGCGTCGCTTGTGTTGTTCACCACCCGCGCGTAAGCGTCTATGATGCGTATGCGTGACCCTGAAAATCGGCGTAAATGGGTGTTTTACCCGAAAGTTGTGCTGGCTTGGGAGTGGAATCGTGCAAGAAGTGCAAACTTCATCACGCGTACGCGTTCCTGATGCGTGTGCGTCCTCTTTACTTTTTCCCCATCCACGTGTATGCGTACCTGACGCGCACGCGTCGTCTGCCTTTTTAGCCCTCATGCGTATCAATCCGAGAGTTTTGCGTGCACGGGGCTGCCTTCGCGCGATTTGCACAAACTGAGATCACGCATACGCGTCACTTGAACTTCATGCGACCCACGCGTACGCGTCGCATGCCTTGCGTGGTTAAACCAGAACACCGCCCAGATTTCTTCTTTCTCCTTCTCATCCTTATTCTCTTTCCTTCTCTTTTACATATTGTATTTGCATACATTCCTTCATTGCATTTTAATTTTGTTCATGTTTTTATCTTCTTTTCTAATTTTCTATTTTATCATTGGTGTTAAATGTTCATATTTAACTGTTGCATCTTTTCTTGAATTATTTTGGTGCTTCGTGAGTTGTTTTAAATTGTTGGGTATTATTAATTATACATCAATGATAATTTTTATGACACTTGTATTCCATCTGCATTGACATGCACTTATACTATCTTGCACTACCCACATTATCTCCTCCATTGTTGCAATTTTTGCACTATTGATATGCCATTTGCTTCCATTGTTTTCTCACTTGCATGTTGTAGCTACCATGTAGTTGAGACCCTCATTATTCGGCATTAACCCACCCATATTTTATTTGTTGTCTATCTTCGTTTCTGGGTTACCTTGCTTCCTTTTTCTCTTCTTTCAGGATGACCATCAAGAAGGGAAACATAAGACTTCTAAATGGGGTGACTGATGAATGGATTTTTGACGGTTTAGAATTTCACTAATGAAATCTCGTTGTAAAGTATAGTCTCTAAACCAACAATAATCATTTCATACAAAAATTTTGTTTGTCACAAGTACAAACCCCTAAAATCTATAAACCGAAGTATTTAAACCTCGAGTCGTCTCTCAAAGGACTTGTAGGATAGT
The DNA here is from genome assembly GCF_000817695.3 of Arachis duranensis. Classification (NCBI taxonomy): domain Eukaryota; kingdom Viridiplantae; phylum Streptophyta; class Magnoliopsida; order Fabales; family Fabaceae; genus Arachis; species Arachis duranensis. The sequence continues at coordinate 17,113,465 of NC_029780.3, read as the reverse complement.
GTTCTTGTTATTGGTTATGGATTTATTTATTTTGGGGTTTTGAATGAGAAAAATGAATAGTAAATGGTAGTAGAATTCTATTAACAAAATGGTCTTGGCAAGGTTTGGTTGTCAAGGATTTTCATCATCATTACTAGCCACAAGTATGGTAGTTGCAAGGATTAATCTCACTAAGTCATCCTCTAACTAATATCAAAGGAAAGTCAAGTGAGTTATATCAATCCAAGTCCATAAGTCCTAGCTTTTCACTAATTGGATTATTGAAGGCTAGAGTCAATGGCTATCAACTATCAATCAATTGGACACTAGTAACTCAAGAAATCCTAAGTCACCTTCTCAAGCCAAGAACATAGAATTCTACTCTCAAGCATTTCATCAAACACTTGGAGGGTAATGAAAGAAAGCATTTTTATTTGTAAGAAAAAAAGGAATCAACAACTAACAATTATAAAGAATTAACAAAACAACAATCAACAACATAACAATCACATGAATTATCTCAAATTGTATTATTAAAAGAAAACAAAAGAACAAAAATATATCCACAACAAAGTGAAGAATTACAATGATTAAAGTACAAAACTAGAGAGAGGAGGATAGAGGAGTAAGAATTGATAAAGGAAAAGTAAATCAAAGCATGAATTAAACCTAGATCTAAGAGGAGAGATTAACCTAAACCTAATCCTAATTCTAGAGAGAAGTGAGAGCTTCTCTCTCTAGAAACTACTTCTAAAACTAAACTATGACTAATGATTAAAAGTATCTTGATTCCCCTTCAATCCTTGGCTTAAATAGCATCAGAAATGAGTTGGAATGGGCCTACAAAGCTTCTAAAATCGCTGGCCATGTGTTGCATTAAGTGGGTCATGTGCCACAATCGATGTGTCCGCGTACCGTGCGCGTGCGCGCCCCTATGCACGATGCAACTTTGGCAAATCTTATATCGTTTCGAAGCCCCAGATGTTAGCTTTCCAACCCAACTAGAACCACATCATTTGGACCTCTGTAGCTCAAGTTATGGTCGATTAAGTGCCAAGAGGTCAGGCTTGACAGCTTTCCGGTTCTTTCATTTCTTCATAAGTTCTCCAACTTTACATGCTTTTTCTTCATTCCCTTGATCCAATCTTTGCCTCCTTATTCTGAAATCACTTAACAAACATATCAAGGCATCTAATGGAATCAAGGTAAATTAAATTTAGCTATTTCAAGACCTAAAAAGCATTTGTCACTCTTAAGCACAATTAAAGGAGAATATACAAAACCACGCTATTTCATTGAATAAATGTGGGTAAAAGGTGATAAAATCCCCAAAAATCAATACAATATAAACCCTACAAATGGGGTTTATCAACCTCCCCACACTTAAACCA
>NC_029780.3:17097245-17111870 GCF_000817695.3 Arachis duranensis | reverse complement strand
ATTTGTTTTTCATCTAACAATCAACAATTATTTCATGCATGCATACAATTATCATGAGGTCTTATTCTTTGGCTGTAATGGGGCTAGGGTCAAGGTAGGATTGTATATGGTTAAGTGGACTAAATATTTGAATCTTTGATTAACCTAGACTTTCCCACCTAACCTATATAATGACCTAATACAATTAAAAGCTAACTTAACTACCCATAATTCTCACTTTTTCACATACTCATGCATTTTCTCTTTCATTTCACAATACTTATGCATTGACTCTTATTGGACTTCACTTTGGGGCATTTTGTCCCCTTTTTATTTCTTTCTTTTTCTTCTTTTTCTTTTTTTCTATATTTTTTTCTTTTCTTTTCCATATTATTTTTCTTTTTCTTTTGTTTTTCTCATTTTTCATTTTTTTCTTTCTATATACAAGAACATCAATGCATAAGGTTTTACATTTGATCAATACATGAGTATGTACCCAATTTCCAATATTTCCAATAAAAATATAAAATTACCCTTTTATTCACCCAATGTCCCAAGGTTTCCACACTTGAATGATACTCACACACACTACCTAAGCTAATCAAAGATCCAAATAAGGACTTTTATTGTTTTTCGCTTTAAGGCTTGTAATGTGCTAGATTAAGAACAAATTGGGTTAATCGTAGGCTCAAATTTGGCTAACAATGGAAGATAAAAGGTGAGCTATTTGGGTAAGTGAGCTAATGAAATAATGGCCTCAATCATATAAATGCATGTATACAAGGAATAAATGGATATATAGAATCAAGCAAATTAAGGATCGCAATCTTAGAAAGAGAGTAATTGCACACAAGAAGGAAAAATAAGTGGTTATAAAATGTAACCACATCAATAGGCTCAAATCTCACTTGCTTGTGTTCTTGACTCAAAAACCATGTTCCAAAGTACAATCTTCAAGCAAGCTTAGCATCAAAAGTTTTTTTTTCAAATTGGTAGGGTGCCCTAAAACAGTTTCTTGGAAAAGAAATCATCACCCTAACCAAGTAGTCCTAATAGGAGAAAAGTGGTAAAATATGTATAAATTCTAACTAACATGCGACCTATCATGCAAATGCAACAACTAACTAACATTGGTGTTGAAAAGAAGAAAATTGTTACCCATGGAGATCGGTCGAACGACCTCCCCACACTTGAAGATTGCACCGTCCTCGGTGCACGTAAAGAAGAGCAATGTGGATGGGTTGCTATAATTGATGAGCTCCTTCAAAAGGTTGTGCGGATGACTTGTTTGTTGCCCCATTTAGAAACTTTTCCTTTTTCCCTTCTGGTGGCCAACCTAAAAGGAAAGAAAAGGAAAGAAAATTAAGCCTATAACAAAGATATCAAGGCAATTAGAACATAAGCGGGGGCTAATGCCAAATAAGAGTATGATTCCCTACTACATGTTAGCTAAGCATGTGAGTGAGAAAACAATGTAAGCTAAGGCATATCATTAAGCTCGATGCAAGAGTAAAGTTAAAACATGAAGAGTGTATTGAGCATCAAGTTCAAATGAGAAGAAGTGGGTCATGAAAGACAATATGAGGTCATATCAATGCACAAAGACACAAGAGTCATACAAGATGAAGCATTGATTTAAAAGTTTCATCACCCAACAATATCAAACAAGTCAAGAAGCACCAAAATAATGTAAGAAAGTCTCAACAATTGAATAGGAAAGTTCAACACCATTATTTTATTAAAATTTTTTTTATTTATGTTAAAAGAGAAAAAAAATTCTAAGAGAGGAAGAAGAAAAAAAATTAGAAAGAAAGAAGAAGAGAAGAGGAAAGAAGGAGAAAGGAGGAAGGAGAAAAGCAGGGTGCAAATCCGCGCACACGCGCACAGCGCGCTTACGCGTGGATGCAGCAGGGACAATCCGCGCGCGCGCACAGCGTGCTTACGCGCGGATGAGATTGTGCTCCCAGCACAATGCTAGCACAAAGCGCGCACAACTCTCTGGTTTTTGTACTAGAAGTTGCGAAAGTGCAATCCGCGCGCGCGCACAGTGTGCTAGCGCGCCGTTGCCCTTTTTTTTAAGCAGAAAAAAATGCCCAAGAGCTCCCTATAATGCCTACACTCTTCTTTATTCAATCAAATATCATACAATTCACAAAAATGCAATTTGATTTTAGGGTTTATTCATCTACTACTAGTGAATACAACATACTAACAATCCAATCTTTACAAACAAATCAATATGAAATGAAAATCTACCTACAATGGCAACTCAAATCACTTATTAAACAAAACTAAAAGAGAATGGAAAGAGTTTACCATGGTGGGGTGTCTCCCACCTAGCACTTTTATTTATTGTCCTTAAGTTGGACATTTTGAGGAGCTCATTGTCATGGTGGCTTATGTTTGTACTCATCCTTGAATCTCCAAGGATCTCTGCTTCTTGAATGGTTGACAAAATTTCCAACCATCTTCACCAATTTAGGGTAGAGTTCTACCCAAGATATGAGTCCCCATAGTTGGTCTTCACCTAGTGAACCGGGATCCCATATCTTATCTTCACACCCATCCGTGAGTTGAGTCTCATGACTCTTCCGTACGGGTGGTATGGCCTTGGAATTCTCAAAGAAGCTTCCAAATAACTTCCTAGACCCAGCAATTTGGTTCCACACCAAACATTGCTCTTAAATTTTGAGCTTGCAACCGTCATGAGCTTAGAATGATGTTTCCAACCACTACACAACTCTCTTATACTTTTAACTCCACAAAGAGCTCTAAGTTGACCATCATTTTCAATTAAACCATATTCAAGTGAGAAAGTAAAGTTTAGGGATAAGAGTTTTACCCACTTGAATGTTGTGTTGGATGGTGACTTGGGGAGGGAGACATCCCCACACTTAGACAATGCAAGGTCTACTTCTTTAGGCTCTTCTTTAGTTGTTTCCACCTCTTCGCAAGCTTCTTCAATTTCAACATTTTCCCCTTTTTCACTTGGCTTGGTGTTGTCTTCAAGAACTTCATCTTGCCCAATAGGAGGTGATTCAATTTTGGATAGGAATTCATTGATGAATGAATCCATCTCTTGATCAACCTCTTCATATTCTTCAATTTCGATATACACCATGCCAACTTTTCCCTCTTGGTAGCTCTCCTCCAATTCACTCTCTTTTTCGTTGCTCACTAAGGGTATGGGAGGTTGTGCACATTCTTTTATAATTTCAACTTCATGTCCAATAGGAGAGGATTCCGTTGTAGAGAGAAAGTCATCCATGATTAAATCCATCTCTTGATAAGCCTCTTCCAAGTCTCCAACGATGATATGCCTTGGAGGTTGCGCACCCTCCTCAACATCAATTTCAAGCATCTTGGGAGAGTGTTCCATGGTGCTACATTCCCATGGACTTTCAACATCTCCTAAATCTTCAACCACCTCTTCCTTCTCTTCAATGATCATAGGCTCCTCCAATTGTCCCAACACAAAATTCGACTCCTCCTTCTCCACCGGATTTTCCAATTTCTCCTTCATGCTTTGCTCTTCTTTTGACTTTTCACATGTGGTCACAAAAGTACCTTGAGTATTCAAACATTGGTGGGCTAAAGCGTGCACCACCTTGGTCAAATTGGTCACAAACTCAAGTGTATCCCGCTTCATGGCTTCTTGTCCTTGGAGTAACAAAGTGAGAGGATCATCTATTAGGGCTTGGGGTGAGTAGGAAGGTTCATTATTTTGGAGAGAGAGTTCATGGTAGGAAGGTGGTTCTTCTTGGTAAGGGTATAGAGATGGTGAGTATTGAGGTAGTTCTTGGTAATGATCATGATATGGTTGTGGTGGTTCTATAGGTTCTTGCTCATAATGGTCATAAGAATATGGTATGGGTGATTGGTCATATGGGGGTATGGATCATAGGAAGGTGCTTGGTATGGAAAGGCTTGTGAGTATGGTTGAGGTTCATGTTGAGGATAAGAGTCATAGGCATATGGTGGTGGTTGATTGTCACAAAAAATTTCACCATAGCCGTTGAATTGACATGCATTAGGATGAGAATTATACCTATAAGTGTCCGGAGGTTGTTGCCAATAAGAGTGATCGATTCCGTGAGGCTCCTCCCATTTTGGAGTGTTCCATCCGTGGTACATGTTATCATTGAAGTTCATATTTCCTACAACACAATTAGGACCAAACTCATAGCCAAAGTGAGAATTCATAGTGGAAAAACAAAATAAAACTGACAAAATCTAGTAAACAAGCAAAAGACAAACTATTTACAATATTCACATATGTACAATAACCAATAACATAACACCGTTGCAAGTCCCCAGCAACGGCGCCATTTTGATGATTGGATTTTTGACAGTTTAGAATTTCACTAATGAAATCTCGTTGTAAAGTATAGTCTCTAAACCAACAATAATCCTTTCATACAAAAATTTTGTTTGTCACAAGTACAAACCCCTAAAATCTATAAATTGAAGTATTTAAACCTCGAGTCGTCTCTCAAAGGACTTGTAGGGTAGTGTTCTTGTTATTGGTTATGGATTTATTTATTTTGGGGTTTTGAATGAGAAAAATGAATAGTAAATGGTAATGGAATTCTATTAACAAAATGGTCTTGGCAATGTTTGGTTGTCAAGGGCAAAATGGTCTTGGCAAGGTTTGGTTGTCAAGGGTCTTCATCATTATCACTAGCCACAAGCATGGTAGTTGCAAGGATTAATCTCACTAAGTCATCCTTTAATCAAGTAGCAAAGGAAAGTCAAGAGAGTAATATCAATCCAAGTCCATAAGTCCTAGCCTTTCACTAATTGGATTATTGAAGGCTAGAGTCAATGGCTATCAACTATCAATCAATTGGACACTAGTAACTCAAGAAATCCTAAGTCACCTTCTCAAGCCAAGAACATAGAATTCTACTCTAACATCCTCTCAAGCATTTCATCAAACACTTGGAGGGTAATGAAAGAAAGCATTTTTATTTGTAAGAAAAAAAGGAATCAACAACTAACAATTACAAAGAATTAACAAAACAGCAATCAACAACATCACAATCACATGAATTATCTCAAATTGCATTATTAAAAGAAAACAAAAGAACAAAAATATATCCACAACAAAGTGAAGAATTACAATGATTAAAGTACAAAACTAGAGAGAGGGAGGATAGAGGAGTAAGAATTGATAAAGGAAAAGTAAATCAAAGCATGAATTAAACCTAGATCTAAGAGGAGAGATTAACCTAAACCTAATCCTAATTCTAGAGAGAAGTGAGAGCTTCTCTCTCTAGAAACTAATTATAAAACTAAACTATGACTAATGATTAAAAGTATCTTGATTCCCCTTCAATCCTTGGCTTAAATAGCATCAGAAATGAGTTGGAATGGGGCCACAAAGCTTCTAAAATCGCTGGCCACGTGTTGCATTAAGTGGGTCATGTGCCACAATCGACGTGTCCGCATACCGTGCGCGTGCGCGCTACTATGCGCAATGCAACAATGGCAAAACTTATATCGTTTCGAAGCCCCGGATGTTAGCTTTCCAACCCAACTAGAACCGCATCATTTGGACCTCTGTAGCTCAAGTTATGGTCGATTAAGTTCCAAGAGGTCAGGCTTGACAGCTTTCCGGTTCTTTCATTTCTTCATAAGTTCTCCAACTTTACATGCTTTTTCTTCATTCCCTTGATCCAATCTTTGCCTCCTAAATCTGAAATCACTTAACAAATATATCAAGGCATCTAATGGAATCAAGGTAAATTAAATTTAGCTATTTTAACACCTAAAAAGCATGTTTTAACTCTTAAGCACAATTAAAGGAGAATATACAAAACCACGCTATTTCATTGAATAAATGTGGGTAAAAGGTGATAAAATCCCCAAAAATCAATACAAGATAAACCCTACAAATGGGGTTTATCAACCTCCCCACATTTAAACCAAGCATGTCCTCATGCTTAAGCCAAGAGAGAAACAAAGGGTATCAACATTTATTCCATGTAAATAAACTATATGCAACCTAAACTATATGCAACTATCTAAATAGATGCAACTAAATGCAGAATGGTTTTACCTACTTAGTTAAAAATGAATCCCTCCTCCAAGTCATACATGCGCAAGTAGGGCCAAGATCATATAACGATTCATGAATCCTACCAATTCGAATATCAAAATGAAGTTCAAGTAGACTTGCAAGAAGAACGCTCATGAAAGCCGGGAATCAAGGAATTGAGCATCGAACCCTCACCAGAAGTGTTTGCACTCTAGTCGCTCAAGTATATAGGGTTAATTCTCTCAATTCTCCCCTAATCATGCTTTCCAAAATTTGTTTTTCATCTAACAATCAACAATTATTTCATGCATGCATACAATTATCATGAGGTCTTATTCTTTGGCTGTAATGGGGCTAGGGTCAAAGTAGGATTGTATATGGTTAAGTGGACTAAATATTTGAATCTTTGATTAACCTAGACTTTCCCACCTAACCTATATAATGACCTAATACAATTAAAAGCTAACTTAACTACCCATAATCTCACTTTTTCACATACTCATACATTTTCTCTTTCATTTCACAATACTTAGATAATTAGTGATGAACCTAAACTAATGGATTTTACCCTATACTAATGACTCTTTCATTTCACATACTTCTAAACAAGTCCTTCCGCACATTCTTTGGAGGACGAGCAGCAGTTGTAACTCACAACCCCCGACCACTTGCACATCTTTGCATGAACTGAGGACGGTGCAACTTTTAAGTGTGGGGAGGTCGATATTGACTTCCGCGGGTTAGTAGTTCCTTCTCAACACCAATGTTTAATTTTCTTTGTTAGTTCATTGTTGTATTTGCATGATTGATTGCATGTTTGTTAGATTTTATGCATATTCTACCACTACTTGATTGAAGTAATAAATTCTTTTTCAAGAAACCTTTTTATAGCATTTCACTAATCTGAATTAAAAAATGTTTATTGAACTTGTTTGAAGAAATGTATTTTGGAACATGGTTTAGAGCTCGAACACACAGGCTTGTGAGATTTTGAGCCTATTTGATTGGTTGCATCTTATCAACCAATATTTTATTTTTGGTGTGTGTTGTTCGCTCTAAAATTGTAATCTTTATCTTGCTTAATTCTATATTTTCATTGTTTGATGTATGCATGCACTTATATGATTGAGGCCTTGTTTCACAAAGCTTACATACCTATGTGGCCTTAACCCTTCATTATCCTTTGCAAACCAATTTTGAGCCTATTTCACCCCTTTTGTTCTCTATTTTAGCACGTTACTAACTCTAAGTGAAAAACAATAATGTCCTTAATTTGAATCCTTAGTTAGTTTAGACTAGTGAGAGTGTTCATGATTTAAGTGTGGAAAAATTGGGTTTAAAAATATTTGGTTTGGGAATTGAGTAATGTATATTTCTGTGAAAGAGATAGTTAAGCACATATTCTTGCATTCAATACCTTAATCATATGCATTAAGAAAAACCAAAAGAGAAAAAGAAAAAGAAAAAGAAAAAGAAAAAGAAAAAAAAGAGAAGCAAATAATAAAAAGGGGACAAAATGCCCCAAAGTAAATGTTGGTAGCAATGCATATGAGTTGTAATCTATTTGGGATGCATGAATATGTGGAAAACATAGTTAATGGGCAGTTAGATTTTATATTCTGATTACATGGATTGTCTAAAGTTAGGTGCGAAGTTTGGGTTAATCAAGGATTCAGATTTTAGTCCACTTGACCAAATACAATCCTACCTTGACCCTAACCCCACTACATCCCTTAAAAGACCTCTTGATGTGTGTAGTCATGCATTGAATTTCTGTTGATTGATAGAAGAAGATAAAGTCTTAGAAAGCAAGATTAGTAGAGAATTGAGAGAATCGAACCTCAATCACTTGAGCGATTAGAGTGTATACACTTCCAGTGAGGGTTCGACGCTTCATTCTTTGTTCCCGGCTTTCATGAGCTATTTTCTTCTGCAAGCCTATTTGTACTTCATTTTTATGATTTGAATTAGTGAAATCCAGTTCATATTTTTTCTTGAAAGGTTTATTTACTTTTCACCAAGTAGGTAAAAGCATTTTGCATTTAGCAGCATTCATATAGATAGGTTGCATTTCATACTTTCTACCATTCCTCTTCACTCTTATAGTTTCTCTTGAGCTTAGCATGAGGACATGCTAATGTTTAAGTGTGGGAAGATTTGATGCACCACTATTTCGTGGTACATCTTGTGCTTAATTGAGTGGATTTTATCCACTATTCTCACAATTATTCATAGAATTCGCATGTTTTACATTTTCCTTCCTTATTTTGTGCTATGATTGAAAACATGCTTCTTTGGCCTTAAATTCACTATTTTTAATCCTCCCTTATTTCCATTTGATGTCTTGATATGTGTGTTAAGTGGTTTCAGGGTTTATAAGATACGAATGGCTTAGAGGATGGAAGGAAAACATGCAAAAGTGGAAGGAATACAAGAAATTGAAGAAATTGCTAAGTTGTCAACCCTGACCTCTGCGTATTCAATCAATCATAACTTGAGATACAAAGGTCCAAATGAAGTGGTTCTAATTTTGTTGGAAAGTTAACATCCGGGGCTTCGAAATGATATAAAATTTGCCATAGTTTTCTTGCTGTTAGATGATGCGTACGCGTGCATGATGCGTACGCGTGGATAGTGCGCAAACAAGCGACGCGTACGCGTAACTGACGCGTACGCGTGACATGCACCATGTGCAGAAAATGCAGAAAACACTGAGGGCAATTTCTGGGCTCCACTTTGGCCCAGTTCGAAGCCCGAAAACACATAATAGAAGCTGCAGAGTGAGGGAATCATGAGGCATTCATACACTTCTCATTATCTATAATTTTATGTTTTAGATGTAGTTTTCTAGAGAGAGAGGCTAGGCTCTCTCCTCTCTCTAGGTTTTAGGGTTTATCTTAGTTTTGGATTTATTTCTTCTTAATTTCAGGTTCAATGTTCCTTTAATTCAGTTGTCTTATACTCTCATTTATTCTAGTGCTTTGGTTTATCTATTCCCCTTGTTGAATTTAGTTTATGAATTCTCATGTTAGATTCAGTTTCCTTTTTTTAATGCAATTTGAGGTATTTCATGTTTATTGCTTGCTTCTTCATTTGTTGTTATTGAATCCTTGCCATTGGTTGTTTAGATTTCACATTCTCTTGTTAGGTTTCTATACTTTTATTTTGTGCCTACCAAGTGTTTGGTAAAATGCTTGGGAGGATGTTAGAGTAGAAATTTATGTTCTTGGCTTGGATGGTAACTTAGGAATTCTTGAGTTACTAATGTCCAAGTAATTGATGATTGGGAGCCATTAACTCTAGTTCTCACTAATTGAATTAGTTGAGAGTTAGGACTTATGGACTTGGATTAATATAGCTCATTTGACTTTCTTTTACTACTAGTTAGAGGATGATTTAATCGGATTGATCCTTGCAATTATCATGTTTTGGTTAGTGATAAGGATAGAGATCCTTGACCACCAAACCTTGCTAAGACCTCTTTTTGTCATTTGATTTCCTTTGCAATTTACTTTTCTTGTTCCTTATTCAAAAACCCCAAAATATACCTTTACATAACCAATTATAAGAACACCTCCTTGCAATTCCTTTGAGAGACGACCCAAGGTTTAAATACTCCGGTTATTAGTTTTATTAGGGGTTTGTACTTGTGACAAACAATTCTTTTGTATGAAAGGATTTGAGTTGGTTTAGAACTATACTTGCAACGAGTATTTGTTGTAAAATTCTAGACCACACAAAAGTCCGTTCATCAGTTATACACGTCGGAAGTTTTGGTGTGAAATATGTATTATGCAGGTGACAACTTCATGGTTATGTAGCTTTTTGGGTGATCTGATATTTTTTTAAAAAACGTACGTCCACGCGTACGCGTGGCATGGAATTTTAAACTGTGCGTGCGCAAGAAGCCCCATGCGTACGCGTAATGGACCAGCATGCATGACCACGCGTACGCATGGTAAGAAAATACACGCGCGAGCTGCCTTTTTATTCTCCCACGCATACGCGTGTCCCTATTTTCTGCAAAACCAGTTTTTGAATTTTTAAACTGAATTCTAAACTTCTAACCTCTATTTTCATCCTTTTAGTTTAAAATCATAGTATGAGGTGTAGTATTAGGATGGAGATAGAAAATTGGAAATTGATGAATCAAGTAAGAAAATGGGTGTTATTGGAGTATGTATGATATTATGGCATGTATGATATGCTTTTGCAAGCTTATAATGGTTATGAATATTATTGTGGCATTATATACTCATTTGATTTGAGTTACGAGTTTTCCTGGGTAAAGTACCGTGGCTTGCCACCACGTGTTCCAGGTCGATACTCGATATTCTGTTGACCCTACGTCGTAAGGGTGACCGAGCACGTATAAATTCTCGGAAATGGATATCTCCCATTGAGTGAGATATAAATGAATGAATCATTGTATAAATAATGAATGAATAAGAAATCTATGCATAGACTCATGGAGATGCGCGACGAGGGACAGTCTAAGGTTTTCAGACTTGTCGGCTTTGGGATACTTGTATATGTATGTAAATATTCTCCAGCCAGTCTTGGCTTTGCAGGCTAAGTTAGGAGCTAGTTATGCTGTATTCTTGCCTCTGTATTCACTCTTTCGCTTATTCATATCTATAACCTTTAGGTTTCTTAGCACGCAAGTAATTCCATTCTCTAAGTGTTGTGCTTTTTATTTTGTCATTTTGCTTTACCCGTTTTTCAATGCTCCTAGTATATTATATTTTTCCACTATTATACGTATGTATTTTCTGATTAGAGGTCCGTAACACCACACTATCTCTGTTCTACGACTTAAGCGTAAAGCTTTGAGTAGTTGGGTGTTACATAGGTATTTCTGAATTTAAAATTATAGTAGACAATTTTCGATTCATTTGGTTTTATACAATGATTTCGCTTTGATAATATTTTCGATTCATTCTGAAATGGGGGAATTTTTAGATGAAAGTTGTGAAATAAAAACATCACTTATTCCTTTGTTAAGTTAGAGAAAAACTCAAGAAAGGGATTAAATTAGCACTGTTTCCATTCACAACTCACAAGATAGTGAGGCTGGCATTATTTATACATGATTCCTACCTACCTATGTGTCTAAGTTGGGATCACTCTATCATTCATTAATAGAAACAACTATAAATTAAATAAGAGTAAAGTATTATTTTTATCACCAATATTTCAAGTAAGTCTTAGTTATATCCGTAATATTTAAATCATCCTATTTATGTCCCTAATATTTGTAAAAGTGATTTAATATTATCCTGACGTCAATTACACATCATGAGCTTTAGTTGGAGTTCTAAAATTCTCTTTTTGAAATTAGAATACAAATATATGGGTCAAAATCGATGATCTATTCCGGATAATAACTCATTAAAAGTTGAAACTAATATCATAACATTTACAAAATTCACTTTTTTAGTAGCATAAACCTGGACACAAATTTTGGGTACAATATTAAAATCGAACACATCCAAATGATACCTAATTGAGAATGAATACATCTAAGTGAGAATAATAAAAAAATACAATCTGATCTATTAGTATAATTGATGACAGGATCATATTGAATCACTTTTATAAACGTTAGGGATACAAATAGGATGATTTAAACGTTAAGGATACAAATAAAACTTATCCCAAACGTTAAGGACAAAAATGATACTTTACTCATTAAATAAAAAACAAAAATTAAATTGACACTAACGAAGAGTTAATCTTAGGAGAATATGAGTTTAATTTGATGATTATGAAACGTTTTATCCAATCATTTAATTAGATTCATTCATTTGAATGTCAATATATTTAATACATGTGTAAAATTAATTTATATTAATAAAGTATCAAAATTAAATTTGCTAAATATTACTCAAAATTTTCACTACTAAATCACTTCTAGTGATTTCAAAAAGAAAATATAAATGAATAAATAAACATAATAAAAAAATATTAGTAAATAGTTGAATTTTGAAAATTATATATGATAACTATATTAAACTTATTATGTAAGTGTCATAATACACATTTATTTTATTTTTATGTAATTATCGCATATAATTATCAAAACAAGATGGTTTACATAATATTTTTAGATTCTTAAGAGATTAATATTATTTAACTCAAAAAAATATTGACATATATACAAAAGTCGATGTCTCATTTTAGAACATAAAATAATAATGCTTGTATTTTATTTGTATTTTATAATTATTAAATTAAATAATATGTGGTATTTAATCTTAATTATTGTATTCTTTTGTAAAAGTATCAGACTCTTGAAGATGAAAAACAATAATAAAGAGAGAGAGATTTGAAAAATGAGTTGCATTAACTGAACTAATTAGCTTGTTATAGTGTATTGGTACTTATAGTGAGTGAGCTCCAACTACTTCTAATTACATGTAACTAACTCAGTTTGCTTCTAACTGGTTACTCTCTAACAAACTCTAACTTACTGCACGTGTCTTGTCATGTAGCATTTCAATACTCTTAACATCAATCTTGTTACTTGAGTTTCTGAGATCTGTGCTTTTGCTCCCTTCTTGTCTATTGTGCTCATTGAACTCTTAACATCAACTCTGTTGTCTGGACTTCTAATTGTCCTGCTGCCATTACATCTTTTATCAACATTTCTCAATCTCAATTTGAAATTTTGGAAGGCAGGACTTGACAGAGATTTTGTTAGACAATCTGCTATCTGCTCTTACGCTGGAATATAGATCACATTTAGTCTCTTCTCGGTCACGTAATCTCTAACAAAGTGGAGGTTGAATTCGAAGTGCTTGCTCTTGTAGTGTAGGATTAGATTGGCTGAAAGTAGTATAGGTTTAGTTTGGTGGTGCAAGGTATCCTCATTTCACTCAACAAATCCAGCAGCTATCCCTCTATATTCATCTTCTGTAGAGCTTATTGTTACTACATGTTGCTTTCGACTGGACCAAGAGACAAGATTTGGTCCATAGAAGACACAAAATCCACTTGTTGACTTTCTATCGTCTAAATTACTTTCCTAATCTGAGTCAGTAAATGCATCGATTCTACTCTCATTAGACTTTTGAAACTTTAATCCAGCTGAAGTGTCCCTGCTAAGTACATAAGGATTCACTTTATCGCTTTACAGTGACTGTCTAACGGTTGGTGCATGAATTGCGATACTTTGTTTACTGCATAAAAGATCTCTAGCCTTGTGATTGTTACATATTGGAGTCCTCCAACAACTAATCTATATTGTGCTAAATGTTGAAACAGTTCTCCTCCTCGCGTTGAGAGTTTTAGACTGGATTCTATTGGAGTAGGCATTGCTTTGGTGTCTTGCATCCCTGATTTAATTAAGAGTTCTTTGATAAATTTTGTTTGGCATAGGGTCATTACTTTGTCGTTGTTCCTTACTGCCTCAATTCCCAAAAAGTAGTTCATTTTCTCCCAAGTCTTCTAGTGAAAATACTGCATGTAATTGGTTGACTAAGGCTGTGACTTCTGCTTGAAAGTTTCTCGTGACTAGAATATCATCTACATATACGAGAACATAAGTTACTAATGCAGGTGTGAATTTGGTAGAGTGACGTGTTTGATCTGGTGTTGTCGAAGCCAAACTTGTTGAGAGTGAGTTTCAACTTGGTGAACCAGGCTCTAGGGCCTATTTTAGCCTATATATTGATCTTTGGAGCTTGCAAACATGGTGAGGAGTGATGGTGGAAATAAAGCCTTTGGTTGATTCGAAAGACCCATTTGTTGCTAATGGTAGCGGCTGTGCTTGGGGGTGGCTTTGGCACTAGTGTCCATGTGTGATTCCTCATAAAGGCCTCATATTCTTCTTCTATTGCCTGCTTCCAATGCTCATTAATCAGTGCTTGTCCAACTATTTGAGGGACACATTAGGAGAGGTCAATGTCAGCCCCTTTAAGCCCCACTGCATAAGTTTTTGGCTTAAAGATGCTTGAGTTGCTCCTTATTTGCATGGGATGGTGATTTGTGATAGCTGCTGATAGTGCAGGGGGAATTATCTCAGTTTGGGCTTGCTTATGGATATTTGCAGCTAAGGGAGTTTCAAGGGAAGAAGAATTAGCAGCAGTGGCATTAGAATCATGATTAATAGACAAAGAAAAAGATAAAGTAGATAATGGTTCAGATATATAATTGAGCGCATTGGAAGTTTCATTCAATGTATTCAATGCATGATAGTGTAGTTGGGGAGAAGATGTGGTGTAAGGGGTTGGTGTCACTTGGGGTGCTACTACATCAGGAGTTGAGGTGTTGCCTCGAATTGAAGATTTGGTGTTGAATGGGCGGTTGAGACATTATTATGACTTGAAGTGCTTACTGCTGAGGTGAGAGGTTGTATTCAGAAGCTTGTTGCTGAAGAAGATGGGGGTGGGCTGGTTTTGTAAAATTTCTAACATGCCTTTACTCCTCTTTTTTTCAAACCAAACCCTAACCCTAATTTTTTAAATTAACAACACACACACTCCCCCCAAATTAGATGAGAGAATAAAAGAAAAAGAGAAAATGAAAGGAGAAGAAGAAGAGAAGAAGAAGAAAGGGGATGAGGTGCTAGTGGAGGGAGGACCGCCACTCACCGTTGCCATTGC